>NW_017387399.1:15783-22342 GCF_001636725.1 Cordyceps fumosorosea ARSEF 2679 | reverse complement strand
CGGCCACAAAGTCAGCGTCGCAAGCTTCTCTTCCCTGGAAAGTGCTACACTCATGGGCAAAATGGGCTTCCCGTTTCGGTGAAGTATTTAAGTTTCCAAGCAACTTTGATGGAGCCAAAAGCTTGTCAAAATGTCTCAAAAACAACCTTAAAATGAAGGCAAAACTCATTTAAACGCTTTCATGCCTCACGACCATTTTTTTCTGGTCGTCATATTGATGCAGAGCTGCCAAATGGTGTCTGGAGGCTTACATTAGCGACGAATGTATGGAGATCTTGAGGAAGGCCATTTTGCCCGTGGCTGTATTGCCGGGAAAACACCCTCGACAGGGCGACACGCAAGATGAGGAAGCGACACATGGGTGACATTCTGTGCACAAACGGCCACCGAAGTTCGTTGCAGGTTGCGCAAAGATATCGAATGGCTGATCTTTGACATTTGGCATCCTTAACATATTTACGATGCTGGCACGCACAACAATCAGCCCAGGTCTACCCGGCATTACATACCGTCTAGCCAGCAAACTCCGAAATGCAGAACAAAGATCGCGTTTTAATGCCTTTGAAGAAGAATTTCAGGAACAGAAGAAATGAAAATATTTCTAGGAGTCTTCACAGTGTCATGCGCAGATTAGACTACCTGAATCGCAAATACGGCGTTGAAGTATATCTCTGCGCTAGAGACAAGAGATACTTCGAGTATAGCTCATCTCCATCATTCCATCCCACAACTCTTGATGTCGTAAGTGTCACGATCTCCAAACAGCACATATGCTTACCGCGACAGAGCCAGAGTTACAGGCCACTACGCAGAGGTCCAGCGGACTTTGACAACGGGGCTAGTTGTGCGGCAGGATGCGACAAGTCCACGTTTGTTCCGGACTGCGCCAACATGATCTTCACTTGACATTGGCTGTTCCGTGGAGGAAACTTCTAATGAACTGTGAATGATGATCTCCTTGTCTTGTAGCCGCGCAAATTGGCCAGTTTTCGACATCATGTCACTTTCAATGAGAGAAGGTGAGAGGGTATTCATAGGAGATGAAATACGATATTGATTGCATCATTTTGAACTTCGAGTTTTGCGTTAAGCTTTCACAAGCCTACGATCGAGTACCCCCATAGGTACTGCGCGTCGAATAGCAATTTGCCAGAAACATTCTCTATCGATGTCAAGGGGGTGTTAGTTCGAGCTAAGATGCATCGAGAGAGCGAGCCCCTGTTCAAAGTGTGATGGAAGCCTTGGGAGTCTGTTACGAGATGATTGTTTTCTTCCGTCACGAAAATGCACCTGGCACTTGGACGTAGCAAGCCATCATCGTTTTCGCAGCAGCTGAAAAAGTACACAGTGCTAGAGTTGCGGAAAGGCCTTCATTCGTCAACTATTAATCTTGATCGACGTATGTAGTCAATGGCGGGGGTTTTTTGACACCTTCAGCAGCGTCGTAGAGCATTGCTCACGAAGCTCGGGGCCTGGATCGAGGACCCGCTGCGGCAGCTGCTATGCATTGATGGCCAAGGTATAGATCAGATCTGCCGGCGATGCATACGTGCCAAACCCAGTTTTGAGGGCGCGTAAGAAACAGAATGATAATTATTCGTCTTCCTGGCGTGCTTTTGGATGCGGCACCGCATTAGAGAAGATTGGTCTGCTTATTCTCTAGTTCCATAGTATTTTGCTTTGGTAGCTCCTTCATTGATATTGGTTACATACACCATGTTGAATTACCTGTCAATCTCTGCACAGGAGCACGAACGATCAACCTATGTCCCGGCTGATTGGCTAGCGTCCCAACTCCTACATGCTTCCTTCACCTCGACATTGTACTCCTCCACTTTTCGCTGCAATTGCTCGACTTTTTCTCGCAGAGCTGGTACAAGTTCCAGTAAGAGCTTGCATTTTTGGCCCTCGGCATTGATATCACGTCGCAGGAAAACTTTCTCTTCTTCGAGCTCTGCGATGCGCTGTTGTGACGAGGCAGCGACAGTCTTGCTCGGAAGTTTCCATAGCTGTATTGCCTCAGTATTCCCACCTAACGACTGAATAGCAAAGTCGATGGAGTCGGGGGAGGACGGGCGGCTCATTCTAGGATGACCTCCCGGGGGCGGTGACGTTGGCTCTCTCATTATAGTGGAAAGTCGTCTCATCTGGGTAACATTTGGATAAAACTTTGGAAGCCGCACACAGTTTGTGTAGAGCCACCGTCGTACTCTAAATATAGTCATCCCGCATTTCTGGTCAGCAATATCAAGGGCCATGCTTGAGGGCGATGACAGCTGCCGCAGAAGTTGTCCATTGTGGCCGAATATTGATCAGTGCTTAGCTGCTGAAGGCTTTGACCCGCACTGACAATAGCTGGCAGGGTGGCAATATCGAGTTGAGCCACAACGAGATTTTAAGCTCGATCCGGGCATACCGCGAGCGCAGAGGTTGGCGTATTGAGGTCCAGCTTTGTAAGGAATGGCCGACATCATGGTAAGATCGCATACTACACCAATTTCCTCTCAAAACGAAGTTGTACGTAAACAGATGATCCAAGGCAACATCCGGCGCAATCGGTGTATTGTACCGCGAGCCCCATGCCACTGCCTAATATACAGTACCGTACGGTGCCAATCCTCACATTGATCAAAGTGACATTCAGGGAGACATTCACGACATGAGAGTGCAAGGCGGCTCTCGGCAACTGTAAGTGGACAAAGCGCATTGGATTAGGTATTATAGAGTGGAATAAATAGACATTAAAGTACTATACCGTCACCTAAGTGTAACTCATAATCTGCTCAATTCACCATGCTGAGAAGTGCCGCTATTAAGCATATCATCTGCCTTAGATGTCGAAAGCACGCAGAGGCCATGTCGACAGATGACCCACGAGACTTCCAATTTTGCAAAATTGGGTTCAACCTATATTATTGCGACAAATGCGCCGAGGACGTCGGATGGTGGACTAGGGCCGGCGCGGTTGTCATGGACAAGTCTTAAGTACAGCTTGAACGAAGACACAGCAGCGAGTCGAAGCTAACCATCGAGAAGAAACGTGATGCTCCAGAATTTAAGCATAGGAATCATTCCAGGAACTCGGGCAAGCGGTGATGGAAACCGCGGAGCTGTTCACTGCGTGTAAATAAGAGAAAGCGCTTATGTAATAAATACAACCCAGATGGAAAATTTGAAACGTGAGCAGCGCGTTTATTCTTTGTACAAGTGAGCGGCGTGGGAGCAAACAATCCACACACAGGCCCACATTGCCCCTAAACGTAGCTAGTAAGCCAAGGAAGAGGACGGCATCCTTCTTGATGTGCAGTATCAAAACGGCGGGGCTCCTCTGCATTTGCTTTGGCGCAGTGCCGATACGTAGCAATGCGACGTGCAAAGTTGAAGACACACCTGTGCTTGTCGCCGCCGCTGGGCGCAGGCCAATCTAGCCTTCGTATGTTTGTTTGAACGTCAGGTGCTTACCCGAGCTGCCACAGCGGATAACGCGACGCCCCCATTCATGCAAACGTAATCATCGAACGGAACATCTATAGTGCGTATCTTGCCTCGAAGAATTCGGCCCTCGGGGGCACTTCAAAGCACAACTTCACGGCAGACTGAAGGCAGGTTGGCGGCAAGTAGCCATGCGGCCGGAAACGGATGATTTCCTCGTTGTACAATGGCGGGGTCGGTGGCTACGGGTAACTCTTCAACAGTCTCACCGTCCTTCTTAGCGGTTGCCACAAGTCGCCGAGGTAAGCAGTCAGCGCTGATGCAACACATCTGTTCAGAATGTGGCTGCGTTGTACGAGATGCGCCAGGCTAAATGCGTAGTAATGCGCTTAATGGACGCGCCACCGTAGGCGACGCCACCGTTGTGTCGGCAACTTCTGGCCAAGCTCGCGGTTGTCGATAGGCCGCCTTCCACTTGACGTCTACCCGACGTCCAGTGTAGTCCACCTCGGGTGTGGGGCGGAATGGTGATCCTTCTCGTTGAGCGGCCAGTCTAAGTAGAATGGCACTCTCTACTTAATGCTAGCCGCCGATGCCAAAGTGGTAGTCATGTAGACAGAACGCCGGAAAGTGTCTCTACCTCACTGCTCATGTTTCAAACAGCGCCATCATCACCATGAGAGTCGCAGTAATTGGCGGTGGCCCTTCCGGCCTAGTTACATTGAAGTACCTGTGCGAGGCACACCGGTTTCTCGAGTGCGAGCGCGTTGAGGCGGTGCTATTCGAATACCAGACGCATGTAGGGGGCACGTTTTTCGCCCGAGCCTACGAAGACGCCGAGGTTGGTTGGTCTATGGCCAGGCCATTAAGCGTGCTAACACAAGCTCGCAGCTAGTTTCCTCCCGACAGCTTACTTCCTTCTCCGACTTCCGCTGCAACATTGGAAAAGATTTCCTCGCCGCACCCGAATACGTGGAATATTTGCACAAATACTGTGACCATTTCAGTCTCTGGCCGCACATCAAACTGAACGCAAAAGTGGTCTCTGTTACGCGTGGAGGCGGCCGCCGGCATGTCATCACGTACCAGAAGGATGGACGCTTACTACAGTGGAGCTGCGACGCGGTCGCCGTGTGCTCTGGGCTGCATGTAGATCCCAATATTCCAGAAATCAAAGGGTTAGAGAACATACCACGCGCAATCCATTCCTCAAAGTTCAAGGAGCGCAAGCAGTTCGACGGCTGCAAGACTGTGATGGTGGTAGGCTGCGGTGAAACTGGAGCAGATGTGGCTTATCTGGCCGCTACGCACCCGGACGTTGATCGAGTTGTCCTGTGCCACAAGGACGGTTTCCATTTCGCGCCAAAGGTTCGTTTCTTAAATGTTTCTCAATTCTCCAGCGAGTCTAACACGCTGCCCAGCGCAATTCCGGACCTGTCTTGCTGCCCATCCTCGGCCGCAAGCCAGATCCGGCGGAGCCCGGCATTCCGATCGATGTGAGCCGAGCGAGCCTTTTCGACACAGCTTATGTCCACCAAATCCTACGACGCAACGACGAAATACTATGGACCTATTATCATCTTTACATCAAGAGCCTGCTATGGTTGAGCTCGGGGACAACTGCTGGGATGGACCAGTGGGTAGGCGAGATCAGCCCAGAGCGCCACCATCCCTCCAAAAGTATCTCATTCAATTTTCAAGCACAAAAGATCAATGCAACACATTCCGCTAACCGCTGTGCCAGTCTTTTTCAACAAGTCCATGAAGGTCTGTCCATATATCAGTCTGCCTTATAGGCCCCATATCCCCGGACCCCGCCTATGGTTATATGCTCTACGGTCTGCTCTGGTACAGATTCCTGTGCCGGATACAAAGGGACGATGTGTTGATCTGGCGCCATGGCCATGCCGAATCCTGCCATCAGGAGTCACCAAGTTTGTGGACAACGGGCGGCCGGAATACCAAAGGCTACGAAACAGTCAGATTCGTCCGGATATGGTAGTTCTCTGCACGGGTTATAAACAGGGATTCGTTTTTTTCGATAGGCAATGCGACCAACCATATCCAACTCCTGAAAAAGCAGACGTGCGGCATATTTGGATGCGAACGGAGCCGTCTGTCAGCTTCATTGGTTTCGTGCGCCCCTCTCTCGGGGCCATACCACCTCTGGCGGAGATGCAGGCCCAACTCTGGATCACTCACTTATTTGCCAAACACAAGCTTCCTCGGGCGCTGCGTCCCGAAGACGAGCCACATTACCAGTTGCGCAGTGTGCCAGGAGCACGTATCCGGTACGGCGTAGACCACGAAAGCTATGTGTACCAGCTGGCCCTTGATATGGACGCTGCACCTGGTCTCGCAGACGTCATGTGCTTGGGCTCGCTGAGGCTGCTTCTTATCTGGACACTTGGTGCCAACTTCAACACCAAGTTTCGTCTCCGGGGCCCGTGGAAGTGGAAAGGCGGGTATGCTTTGCTAATTTCGGACGAGTTCTGGACCACAATCTCGAGGCGTCCAGTCATCTTCGGTGCGGTTCTTGGCAAGCTTGGCGTGTATTCAGGCTAACGTATGCTCAGGACATTTCGCGGTCTCCATACTCCCTATGCTAATCTTCGGGCCTGTTAACCTCGCCTGCTTCGTAGCAAGCTGCCTTTTCTCGATATTCCTCCATGGTGTGCCATAACGCCCATATTTACTGGTGGCCGGCAGCACAAGCTAAAGAGCTCCTTGGCGCTATAGCGATTAGTCAATTCATACATGAAGCAAGGAGCCAAATTGGTACAGCACTATTACTTCCTCCCAACTGCCGAGCCCATCTCGAGCCCATCTCTCCGCGGGATAAGAATGATAGGAACTATAATAATGATAATAACGATAATAACCCTTGATGAGTTCTTTTTCTTGTGTTGATGCCGGTTTCAAGTATGTGTGGAGCCATGCTGTGTTAGTAAGGCCTGTGCCAAAATCCTGCCCGACAGCAGCCACCCAACCCTGACAACACATCGTCAGTTGCCCAACGCATCACACCAACGCTAATTAGCGGACGACACATGAAAAACGCGTGGCAAAGCTCGTGATGCATGGCTGCTTGCTCATGCAACTCTCTGTGTGCACGAGATTGCGATTC
>NW_017387399.1:0-15516 GCF_001636725.1 Cordyceps fumosorosea ARSEF 2679 | reverse complement strand
CAACTCAACCTTCAACTTCAACGTATCAACGACAAGATGGAGAACTGGCCACGTACAGGAGGCGTCGACAGCAGCGCGACGAAACCGGCCATAGATCTGGACGACGAGCGACAAGTAACAAAACAGTGTTTGCAGATATGCGAGGATGCGAAGTTGTATTTGGAGTCCTTGGCGTGTCGCGACTCACCTCTGCTAGATCAGCCCGCCCTGGGAAGCTCTGCGATTCTCCAGCAAAGGTTTGAAGCTCAACTTTTGACTCGCCAGGCCCTCAATGACAACCAGGCAAGCTTGGTAAATATCATTACTCGTCTTCGCGAGCGACTCGAGACTGTTCTTACGGACGGAGATTCAGGCGAAAGGCTACGGTTGAATGAAGACATGCATGCATCAAGGCAATGCCTAGAAGTGTGTAAGCTGGCGTCTAGTGAGGTTACCAATCAAAAGATACACATCATTGGGGAAGTGGTTGCCGACGGGGATAGTGACCATGTCGTCGTGACAACGCTGGCAGACCTTTTCAATGTTGGAAAAACAATGTCTAACAATCGATCAGCACTGCTCGTTGGGTCGATGAGCGATGATGCTCTTGTGCAACTATCCCACGACCGTTACAATAGCCGTTTTGGAGCTCTGGCGTCGAGCAGCCCGACTATCCACAGCCGCCCTGCCGCTGTGAACTCCGGGAACCCTGGGACGTCGAGCGTTGGTTCGTTGGCGGGGCACCATGCTCGCAGGAAAAGCCAGCACTCGCAACGGAACTCTCCTTCATCAAACGAGACAAGGCGAAGAATGGTAGATGGAGACCTAACCCATGAGTCTAAATGAGGAGCAGTTCGAAATTCGAGTTTTACCTGTGTCGTTGATGCGACGAGATAGCTATACACTTTTGCCATGTCTGTTCTCAATTGGGCAACCGCTGAGCGCTCTCGATGACCATTCCTCGTAACCTCAAGTGTGTGGCTCCCAGGAAGAGTGGCATCCATTTTCTTGGAGTATTGCCTTACCCCTTCAGGCAAACGCCGTTCACCTTCCAAATATCCTACGTTTGATGAGTATAAGTCTGACCTCGAAGCGATCTCAGCGATTTTACCATTCATCGCTCTAAATCTATGTTTAAGATTCTCAAATCCGGGTGATTCAGAGGGACACTGATATGGTGCGCTGTCTCAATTTTATCAACGACCTCGCTGCCAAGCCATAGCACATGAGGAGCAGGCACGCTTGTCTGTGCCATTTGGTGGAAAAGGCCGTGCCAGAGCTGTGAGGAAACTGAAGCGATTGGTTCCACGTCCATCGCTGCGGCGAAAGCGACGAGTAGGAAGCACAAGCTGCGATCTGAAAACCACGCCTTGCGGACTTCTTGCTGGGCCGGGGCGTGTCTGCGATCGAAGAGCTTCTTGTAGCTTTGTGTAAAATCGGTCTTTATCGCCTTAAGGCCACTTGTCTTCTGCAAGTAGAGAGTCGCTTGGGAACGATCTTTACTTATGATAGCAAACCCCCAGGATTTTCTGTGCAGAAAGGGGAATACCAGCTTCCCTAGGCCTTGTTGGCGCACTCGCACCGATTTGACGGTGGCGGTAGGGTCAACGATGCTCATTTCTCCTGGTCGTAAGCCTTCAAGCTGCCGCAGTAGATTGCCAAATGCAATAATTCCCAAGGGAGGAATCACACGCCGTGGTTCATTGTTTAAACAAGCCGTCGCAGCGGACAACACGCTGATCCAAGAACGTGGACTGACCGTGCCGTGGAGGGTGACGCCCATGGTGCTACAGAACCCGACGATTGCTGTGGAGAGTTCGTCGTCTGACTTTTCATTTGCCCCTGTGCAAATCGTAGTTGGCAAGTTTCCTGACACTTCATGTCGCTGAGTGGATTCGGTTACCGTGACGGGATCTGCCAAGCTGTTCAGCAAGAAATTTGCCACTGAGAGCAAACGTTTCTTACTGATGCTACTGTGGCCCCGGCCTGCTTTGGCTTGGTCAAATGGCGACTTCGGCGAGGTACCGCTGTTTTTCTTGTGGCCACCGTCCTGAAAGCGATTGTATTCTATTTGTCGATGAGAAATGGGTACATAAAACATGTGGACTGCCACATACCGGATGCGAGCTCTCTTGTGGCTAGCCTTAATTCATCATTGTCATCGCTTTGGAGACGGCGACATACAGATTCATATAGACGTTTTATATCTTCTGTCAGTGTCACCGTCTTGCAATATTTCAAGAACGTCTTTGAGTCCCTGACGAAGTAATCAATATGCCTCAAGGGCGCTCGATGTATAATTACCAGTTTCAACCCAAAAGGGGCGTTTTGAAGAGGCGCGGCGTCACCTAGACAAGCACGCACCCCAGCCTCAAACGCCGGCGATTCATTCTTCCTCTGGCGCTTGACGAGGTCTGGCAAATGCCTTTTGATAAGTGTACGTACCTTGGGCATCGCGACAAGCTTGGAAAGTAACCATTTCAATCTCGGAGGAAAACAAATGCATGGGAGTCGACCACGAAGCTGCAACTCACTGCGCCTCCAGGGCCACGTGACGCGGATGCGCCCTCGCACTAAATTTCCGCTTTGCAATTCCACACCAAATTCCATTTTGCGATTTTACACCCAATTTTCTGTATTGCGATTTTGCACTAAACTTTCCGTTTTGCAAATTTACACCAAATCTTCCGTTTTGCGATTTTGCACCAAATTTTCCGTCCCAAATTGCACGCAGGTAGCCATCGCAAGACTCCTGCCATTGATTTAGAGTATCTTGTAAAGAATGGACAGAAATAGTATTCGTGCTTCTCAAAGCTCCGGTTGCTGCGCACGCGAGCCTACGTCTTAACATTGGATGTCTGCTAGACTACCTGTGCATCCTGGAAGACAATGCTCAAACCGCCGCGCAAGCTGGGAATACTCGCTGTAGCAGGCCCGAAGCCACTACGAAGTTGTCACTGTCGACGACATCAATGTTTCTCATTTAGTCTGCTACGGAACTCATGGTAAGGCCTAGGTCGTCCAAGCGTAAGATTTCTGGTCCCATCTGCAGACTGCGCCGAGAAATGACAAGAATGACACGAGGCGGTTTTATTACGAATCGACTTGATGCACCGTTGTCACTTTCTCAACAACCAACAATCACAGTTTAAGCAAGTGGAAGAAGATGATAGGTTTCAAAAGTTGAATTTATTTTTGCACGTTCAACTCTGTATGCTGTGGTTGTTCCTGAAGCGGCTGCTCACGGTGAATCAGCGGTAATGAGGGGATTGTATGAGAAGCTCGACGAGAACTGCGGCTCATAGTGCGGATAATTTGGTTTTGCATCACTAGCTGTTGTCGCAAATCCTCTAGCCAGCATCCTTGCGTCCTCATCTCTCGCTGGAGATATGTAATCACGTTCGTGAGAATCTGCTTATCGCTGCGAAACTGTTGCGCTTCTGTCTGCAACGTCTCCCACTCTGTCATGCGTTCCGCCAGTTGACCTTGTTGCTCCTCGGCTCTCGGCTTATACACTCACTGACTGTTTTATTACGCCCGGTGGCTTCCAGCCAATAGGGCTCACTAGCTATGCCTAGGCTGTTTGACTACTGTAGTCGCCTCATCATTCCACCTACTCCTGCCGTTCTCCGATCGCTTCCACTTCGTCTCTCCATCCCAGCAAACCATTTTGGAGGGCGCAAGCAACGGTCAGCAGCAGGAAGGTTTGACGATTGACAAGCAAAGAGCTAGAATTGGCTTTTCATCACACCACGCGGCCACATCGACGCTTCGGTCGCTGCAGATAGTACTCTGAACACTTGGGGAATAGTCCTCAAGCTGGTTAGTCATCAGTAGTAAACAACGCGGAACGCGACAGTGGGCTACGTCACGACCATGGCAAAGCTGCACTATCCGAAAGCCTCCGTCGATCCACAGCAGAGAGATATGCTCGACCCCAAATCTCTCATTTGAATCTTTTTTTCCTTCTGTCGGATTGAGTACCTCTTCGTGGGGTTCGGTCTGTCTGTTGTAGGGTAGCTACCCGCTTACGCACTCTTAGGCGCCCGAATCGTGGCAAACGATCTAGCTCATCTTGGCCGTTTTCCGTGACCCACTGTCGATGTCAAGGGGGGGGAGCAGCTAGAAAGAACGCATCAGGCAACCCGATTGCGTCCAAAAGCACCACTAAAAAAAGACAACGGGCCAAGGGGAAGGCGGACAGTCAGAACTTGACGAGGCGCAATACTAATGACACTCTCCTGCTAACCAAGGTTGGCGCTGCCCGAAAATTGCTGCCCTCACAAAAGACAATAGGTCGAGAGAAGGTGGACGGACAAAACTTGACGGACAGAACTGGACGGGGTAAGTAGGCGGGATTTGCGCCACCAGTCATTAGTTCAACATGAGATTTGTAAGCTTTTCGAGCAACCAAATGCAATTACGGCAACCACTTTCGGATCTTGATTCCGCTTCAGCTATATTCCTCACTGCTTATATTTGCGCCAAAGCAGAGCAAAGTAGGAAAACTACTTGAGGGTTCTAAAGATGAAGCCGGATGAATTTGCCTGAAACCATCTACAGACGCTAGAAGGCCACAGCGGCTCGGCTACGTTCGTCGTCTTCTCTCACGACTCGACGCTCGTGGCGTCCGGCTCATGGGACAAGATGGTGCGAATCGGGCGGCGCACCGACACGGGCGAGAGCGTGCAAACGCTGGAGAGCCACAACTGTTCGGTTACGCGCCGCCAAACGTGCGCGGGATAGGCTTCATCGCGCACAATGTGCTGCACGTCGTGGCGATGCTGGCAAGGATCGAGCTGCTGCTGTGGGATGAGTGGGTGAGAGAGCCGTATGTAGCTGAGATGAAGGGGGAGGATATGCTGCTCATGGACAAGGTCGCGGCTGTGATTGCAAAGGAGAATGTCACATACGAGGATACGGGAAAGGTGATGGAGAGGGAAGGTGTGAAGGTGCCGGATACGGTGATGCTGTACGATCCGAATGGGAGCGACCCGGAGCCTGTGGATGTGAGTCAGGCCCTAATGGTGTAAAATAAAGCTGCAGTCCAAACTTTTCCGTCCACCGTGTCGTCTGGTTGGGCTGCTCTGGCGCGAAAATCTCGGGGAACTGAGAATAGTGTTGATGCGGGGTTTACGCGGCTAGACGTCAAGGATGGGTTTGGCTCGGTTGGTGGCCGTTCAGGCAGCAAGGGCTGACCCAACGATGAAAGATGCTCGTAGCTTTAGCCCTGTAGACTTGGCCAAAAGCGGAGCTGACCCGGCGGCCCCGATCTTAGGAGCCCGAAGCCAAGTGGATGACCAAGGCGTACTAAAAATAGTAGTTGAAGTTCATTTGCACCTCGTGCTGTGACACAATCTGACTATCTATACTATCATCGTGAACGATTGGCTATTCTCTATAAGCTCCATACCAAGCGTTGCACCGAAACCATCTGCATCCAGGTCTTCTTCCATCGTGTTTATCGTAGAAGTCTGGCGCCTCAGAGGAATGAAACCTTCCCCCTCCTTTTCAACCCAGGAGATGACATTTTCCACTGCGTCTCGAGGCGAATGCCTGTGCGCAATCAGAAATGACAAGATCTGAGCCGGGCTATATTTCATCGCAGGCACACGATCAGCGAACGTCGCTGCCAGCTCCTGGATATGCTTCTGGGTATCCTGAGCGTCTTGGTTGTTGACGACTCCTTCGTTCTTGTCTCCTACTCTCTCGGTCTTGCTAGACAAGGGCAGATAGACGTATCGGAACAAGCGCAGCAGCATCTCTCGACTTGCTAACCCGAACTCAACCATCTTGTCCACACGTCCTGGTCGAATGACAGCCGGGTCGAGGCGATCAACATGGTTAGTTGTCATGATCAAAGCTCTTCCCTCCACGGAACCTACTCCATCGATCGCGTTGAGAAGGCCAGAGAGTGTCACGCTGCTGCTTGTGCTCGACCCAGCATCGCTGTTTTCACGACTCTTTGCGCTTTCGATGGCATCGATGTCCTCTAGGAGGAGGATGCATCGTGTTGGCAGTTTGCGCATTAGGTCGCTCAGTGTCGCATCGTTGACTTTGGACAGGTTCATCGCGTAGACGTCTAGACCAAACTGTCCAGCAGCCGCCAAGCTGAGACTTGTTTTGCCAGTTCCGGGCACGCCATAGAACAAGTAGCCACGGTGGTAGAGCTGGTCGTGCTCGGCGTACCAAGCTACGGCCACTGGGTCAAGGTACTCCGCAATGTCGTCAAAGAAGTCCTTTTTCACGTCCTCGGGAAGGATGACAGTATCTAACCGCTTTTGACCCCGCCGCGTAGCGAGATTCCAGCGGTCATCGCTGTTCATGTAAATTGCTGTCTTGCTTTCCGTTTCTTTCTCCAGCGTGACCTGGCAATCGTGAAGAAATTCTTTCAGAATTCCGTTCGACGTACCCACGCAGGAGAGCAGAAACCGTTCACGATGCAAGTACCCTTCTTCTGGGACAGCGCGCAGGCAAAGAAGCTTTCTTTTGTACCAAAAAGACTTGCGTAAGTTGTTTGGACTGTACTGCAATGTGTTCTTTGTCTCTCCGTTCCCCGGCTCGGCTCGCTTTCCGAGAGTCACAATCGTGGATCGAGTATCTGTGGCGAACGGCTGAGATTGCACCCAGTTCCTCAGGGTGTCGTACGAATCATCGGAGGGGCGGAGCACCATAGAAAACGCTGAGAACGGTTAGAGTTTAGGTAGCTCCTGTGACAGCAACATGGTAGACCAACTGAAATATTTCTCCACGATCCTAGCAACACGGCCATGCGCAAACCTCATCAAGACAGTGACCAAGCCATAAATGCAGAGTAGGCGGGCGCCGAGATGAGATTTTCTAGACGTGAGGGGATGGATGTAGCTCAATGCAACGCCCAGTCCTGGGAAAAGAGTGTCCAGAAACGACACCTGCGAGTAAAGAGCACCAACTGCAGTGGATGCCATGATGTTGCAAGGCTGAATGATAATCAAGTAGCGCTCGACGGCATTAATGTTATGAGCTTGCTCATAGAAGAGAGAGGAGAGGAGCAAAACATTTCAGGAAGCCTTGAACTACATGGGGTCTATATAGACGGCGGAGGTGAGATCTGCTTCGCTCGCAATACAGCAGAGACGGTATCCCTTCTCACCTCCGCCTTCCTTTGGCGGTTATGGATCAAGAGACCTGCATGCAGAGGCTGACAATCCTGCGGGCGTACCAAAATATTCCTGCAGGCTAAATCTCTGTGTATATCGGCATCGATTGAGTAATACGCTGTGATCGGTTGGAGTGAGCCTCATGTGGAAGCAATTGCTTATCTTTCGGCCGCAGCGAACTATCAATTCCAACGACAGCCAACAATGCAGCTTACGGGGTCTAAAATGCGCGAACAACTCGTTGTCAACCCCATTCAACGTTCTCTGCGCGAGTTTGAAGCAAGGTAGCACGACGAGTGATCCCCTGTTCATTCTGCGTATGTACAAGAAGCACGACTCGAAATCCTCCCTGAGGGCTGGGTAGCACGACGCGGGATCCCTGAGGGCTGGGTAGCACGACGCGGGATCCCAACCCCGTTGTACAGTTGTGTGGGGCTGTTGTTGACTCAGCCACAACCCCGCGTGACGTTTTCGTGAGGGGTAGCTTGACCAATCCTTGCATGTTGCTGGGCGGACCAGGAGTGAAAGAATCATTTCGGAGGCAACGGCAGAAAGATTTTGTTTTCCTGGGATGGCGAAAGCTCCCGAAAAAGTTCGATCGAGCAGGCGCGTTCTATTTACGCTAAAATGGAATCAAACGCAATGTTGCTTGTTGCAGAGCTTCTTGACAGAGGATTTATCGAATTAGAGAATCCTGAAATAGGCAATCGTGTCGAAGAGTTGCACGAACGGCGTTTACTCTCCCCTTCTGGGCTGGATTTTCTCAAGACTATCCTTCATAATCAAGTAAGAATGAATTAGGTTAACTCCATAGTTGCCGTCTAACGCTGCCCAGTCTATTGAGTTTATTGCTAGGTCCTTACTGGGGCCTTGCAAGCTTGGGCATTGGCTGAAGTACAATGCAAGACCAGGCCATATTGAAGGCTGGAGGACAGGCGGTAGAGACGCTGGGCTGCGTGTTCTGCTAGTTCTTGCACTGGAAAAAGGATCCCGTGTAATTTACTATTCAGGCTCACAACTGCACGATCTGCCCGTACTGAAAAACGTACGAAATCGGGGCTTGCCCGAGACAACGCGGGCTGCCCTTGACGAAGCAGGTTGCATACCAATGGAGAAGTTCTATCCCGATGGAGCTCTGTGAGTTTATACCAAATGTCACACTTACAGTCCTAACAGAAAGCGCAGAGTTGTTACGGACGCTCGACTCTATCGCGAGATCGAAAGCGGAAATGTGATCAAGCACGCAGTGGTAGCGAACGATGCATTGACTGGGTGGCCTGTTTTGAAAGTAGAAGAGGAATTGAAGGAGAAGATCGGGAGCATACAATCGTCGATTGGGATCAATTTCGAAATCCAAAATCCCAACGACGTTGCTCATTCATAGCTCTTCACATGATGCAATTGAGATACCGAAAACCTGATTCAATGCTTGGTCCCAATTTACCGGCCAATTTGTAATCCGTGCAATATCAGGGTCGTATCTTCCAGCTTGTGTTGGCTCATTTTGTGCATAGGGATAAAATTCCCGCGTTATGTCATGCGTATTCACCGAAACTGATCCTGAGGCATCGATTGCCTTGCTAGAGGTATTCCCATTGCGAAGTTGCATTGCCACAATATCCTCGAAGCCAATAGCGGGAGCAGCTGCGGCGCTAACTGCGGGCACCAAAGTACCTTGGATAGCGTATTCATTGCCGTGGGTGGTCGGTGCTGTCTCGTCCAACCTGGGTCTTCGGGCTTGTTGAATCTCTGCATTGGCATCCGTCCCGTCCAACCTTCTCTTCTTCACGTATAATTGTTTTGCGCGGCGCAGCTGGCGGATCACCTCCGCGTTGATTTCTCGGGATGTCTGTTGCATGTATATCGTCTTCGTACCATTTTCGCCTTGGTGATAATACTTGACATGGCGTAGAAACTCGCTCGCAATCTTATATGACTTGTGACAAAACACGCACACTTCGCAGCACTCAACATCTGCAGAAAATGTGTTAGAAGAAGCAGTCAGGAACGGAAAATGGAAGGAAGGGAAGAATACGAGTTGCGAAATGCCGGCGGAGTCCCTGGCCCTTGCGAAAAGTTCTGGAAGGCGAGCAGCTTTCGTGAGGGCAGTGCTTAATAGACTTGTCGAGATCATCGCAACCGTTAACGTCATCGCTATCAGTTCCGTCACTATCGGTAGCTTTTGAGTGCAATGCGCACTCTGTGAGCCGACCAGAATGAAAGTCAATTTGAAGCTGGGTCGAGTCAGTTGCTGAAACGTTTTGATTAGGAATTCTAACCTTATAATCATCGATATGAAGCTTTAGTGCTTCTTCAGTTGGAAAGGAGGCACGACAAGCACAGCGATAGGATTCGCCTGACATCTTTACTTAGGTGGTAGATGAAGATGGAGCTGTGTCAAAAGTGTAACGACTTCGATAGGTGTATTTCGCTCTCGGCAATTAGTTATTCCGATACAGAGCCCAACTAGGCTCACGCATGTGAAAACGCGGAATGATTGCCACGGCTTCTCCCCATGCAAAACCACATCACGTCCCTCTGACCACGATCCAAATATTGCTAGGCAAGCTAAAATTCCGTGGAAACAGAAATTTCCCTTCCCTCTTCCAAAGCCAGCGATGGCCACCTGCGAGACGTGCGACGGTAAAGGTCTCAAGGGAATCGTCTGCCCAACATGCGGAGCCGACCCAAAGTCGTAGGACAAGAATCGCATTGTGAGTGAATATAATTACATGTGCTTTCATCGCTGACTATTTCTCACTTGAGAAGATGCATCGGAACCGACTGGTTCGAATAGTCATTTGTGAAACGCTCGAAAAATGGATGTTAAATGAAGACGAAAAATGATGAATTTGATAGTGGAAGCATAGAAATTGATATTTACTGAACTTTTCACCCCACCCATCCTCTCTGCTTGAAAATCAACTGTCCAGCAATTTTATCCCATGCCATGCAAGCCCAATCTGAATACATCGGGCCTCGTGACGTCACCTTGGCTAGGCAAGTCCAGACACAATTGGACATAGCCGGCACCACGGAATTCCTATTTGTCTTACACTAGAGCTAACTGCCCCCTTTGGTAGCGCCTGCTCCTATTTCTCATCAGTAATTCCTTCTCCCCAGTCCTTCAACTTGTCAATAGGGCTCTAGCCATTCTTTCCTGTCTTCCCTTTGCCTAACGTATTTATCTTCATACGCAGATACGACTTGAAATCAGCCTTGATCAGATCTTCATCCTCCAAGGCCCGTGACTCTGTGTGCTGTTTGATGGAACCAAAGAAAAACTCTATGGGATTCAAGTCTGGGGAATATGGCGACTGCATTATCAGTAGAACACCAGCCTCAGCAAATTTTTCTTTGACCGCTAGGGAGATATTATGGAATGAGGCGTTATCCATAAAGATCACCGATTGGGGTTCCGGGTATCTACCAAGTCGGGGCAACAGCCTAAAGAGGTAGCCTTCGAAGAATTCCAGGTCCGTATAATCCTCGTATATTTCGCAGTAGATGACGCCATTAAGAGTGTATGCCGGCAGGAAGGAAATTCTTTTGCCGCGGTGAAATGGTTTTCTCTGGACTGGAGTTAGGCCTATGGGCGCATAGCCCTTCTTCGGAATCGCTACGCTACGATCGTCTCTGCCCTCGTCTAGGAACACCATCTGCTCTGCTTCAAAAAGTGATCGCCTGTATATGTAATCGTCTCGAAGTATCGGGTTCTGCTCCTTGGCAAATGTAGCCATTACTTTGTTCGACCACCTTGTCCGCTTAACCCACCGACCGATGGTTGCTCTAGACACACGAACGCCGTACGCCTCGTATAAAAATTTGCGCTCGCTGGCTCATGCTTGGATACTCTTGTAACTTTCCCTGCAACGCAAGACCCATGTTCTCGGTAATTTCTCTAGGCCGGCCGACAGGTTTGGACGGGGCGTCGATCGTGCCGTGTCGGAGGATGTTGGAGCGTGCATTGCATACGGACTGAGTGCTACAGCCAATGACTTCTCGAGCGATTTCTTCATCACTTATTGTCTCATCACCCTTGAGTTTAGTCAGGATTACGCTTTCGAGCTCCTTTCGACGGAGTTTGGACAGCCTAGGTGCCATTTCGAGTTGAAATATGTAGCAGGGAAAGTTGCCACGTAGACCCTAGCATGACTGGTGCCTCTATTAAGCCCACATTCGGATGGCGGTAGAACATAGCTCCGAAAGTAGCTTGAGCTCCGTCGAAAGTACCTAGTGCGAATAAGTGTCTGGTAACACTATGCGGGGCAACCTCAAACGTTAAACAGTGTAAGGCGGACATCAAACTAATTTTGCGCTAAACAAAGCAGTGCCCTCGGAGCAATGTGCGTGCGGGCAGGCAAGAGAAACGGTCAAACATTTTCTTTTAGAGTGCCTGCAATGGGATGAACAGCGAAAAGAGTTACGAGCATGCACGAGCACGAGATGGGATGATTTGTCATACCGACTAGGAGGAAAGTCGGCATCAGACGGACCGAACTGGAAACCAAACATGGGGGCAATCCGAGCAACGATACAATATACACTCGCCACAGGAAGGTTCGACAATTGACAAGCCAAGAACTAGAACAGGCTTTTCATCATACCGTGCGGCCACATCCACGACAACATGACTAGCGACGCTCCGGTCGCTGCAGATAGGACTCCGAACACTTGGGGAATAGCCCTCAAGCTAGTTATTCATCAGTAGTAAACAACGTGGAACGCGAGCTGCTGGGATGGAAAGACGAGGTGGAAGTGATCGGAGAACGACAGGAATCAGTGGAAAGGATGAGGCGAATAGTCAAACAGCTACTTAGATATAGCTAGTGAGCCCTATTGGCGGGAAGCCACCGGGCGTAATAAAACAATGAATGAATGAATACCATGGCATGCCCTGATTATTTTTTGTACCTTGATAATCAAAATCATGCCTTGCAGATTCGACTTGGAGAGATTTAAGCTCAACATGAAGGCCATCACGGCAAATGGCATGAAGAAAGCCCCCCGGACTTTGTGCTGGCATTCAATTCATTCGAGGCTGAGTTGAAAAAATGCATTGATTTACTAATGACGCAATACTCGCTCAAAGTATGTCCGCCGCAGTCGAAGCCGATTCTGAAGCCATCGAAGAGTTGAATTTTAAGGAGATGCAAGCTGTCTTGACAGCTCCATGCGCTACTAGACTAGCTCCGAACCGTTCAGCGTATAACTTCCTACATGAGACAGGAACGAGGAAACCGTAGAAGACGGCGTGTCAAACTGGCATCACAGCGAACGCCGGCAGCCGCTGCGGCCGTCTAATGTGGCTGTGGCTATCAACTTGGCTATGCATAGCACGTGTGTCTCGGAACAACACTTTTTACGGACACAGCCGTGACATCAGTACATCTTCACGTTGGAGCTAAAAGGGACGAGATAATGTGCGGGGTTATTCGTTTGCGTGGGGCACACTTCGAGCGATATTTGCCTTTCGACATAATCACGCCACGCCCTCAAGTTCGCATTGATTCACACTATGATGAACTCCATTGCCATTCAACCCATTGTCTGTGGCAACTGGCGGCGGGACGGGCCTTATTGTAAACATCCTGGGCTCAAAGCTTGCGGGGGATGCCGGCTGATTGCGGTGAGTGCATCTTCCTGACTGGCACCATCCGCAACTAATGGTAGGGAGTATTGTGGAGAGAGTTGTCAAAAAACGCATTGGTCTATACATAAAAAAGCATGCCGTTCCCCGATGGCTTCCTCAACATGGCGTCCGGCATGGGAGCGCGAGGGCCGTGAACCCTCCTGGGCGGTGGGACTAGAAGCTGGGAATGCCCACAATCCATTCGGGGGCTGCAAATTTCTATGGGGCAACACACCAGCTATTGACGTTCTTCAAATAGACCGCAATGAAGGCAGCGCATACCGCCGAGACATTGCACTGCTGTTCGCAGGTAAGTGCATTTAAGTGCATTGGGGCAACCTGTCAACTCGGTTTCTGATTGTCTAAGCCTCTGGTGACCTGCGTCATGTCGTAAAGACAATATCCGCACTGCAAACATCCGTGAAGAGGCATGTCGCCATTGATATCAACGATCTAGAATTCAGTGTCGTAGCACGGAATGCCATTCTGCTGCTTCTGGCACTCAAAACTCAAGCCTCCTCTGTTGGCTGCTCAGAGAGTCCCGCTCCCGACATCGCTGATGCTATGATTCACATATGGTATTCTGCTTTTCTTCCGGCCAGAATATTGCTCCTACTGCAGGAGGTAGTCAAACCTTTGTTAGATGACGTCTGCAGCCAAATTGGTGCCCGCGATCCGGAAAAGAAGCAAGGGAAAACATGGAAATTTTCGGACCATTGCACATTCCGTCTGGTCTTGAAGAAGTCGGACTGGATCCGACTACGCAAGTTTCCTATACTCGTCCCATAATTCTTCCACAGCCGCCTTGCCTCTAGACAGCCAATCTGGATGCTCCGCCCATTGAGACTCAACGGTTGACCAGCGGAACGCAGGATGCAGCACAAGGGCTGCGAGGTAGGCAGGACTATCATCTGTGAGAGTGTAGTATTGGTCCAGCTTCATCCAACCTAAGTTGCAGCCAATCCGTAAATACGGTTCCTCATCTCGCTCATGCCGTAATTTAGACTCCTCTAGGTGCTTCAAAAGCCACTCCATTGTCAGAAGAACCTCCCAAGTTGCTCCAAATTTACCCTCTTTTGGGCGACCCTCGAGACGTTTGGTTGCTATTTTTAGTGGCCTTAGAATAGCCAAATACTCTGCGATCACAGACCAGTCATCAGCAGACATCTTGTCGTCGACTATTGCGGGCCTTTTCCGACTCTTCTTTGGCATTGGTCTCGCACCGTTCTGCGTTCTTCGACACACGTACTGATCCCACTCCGTCACCTCCGCCTGGACGAGGGAATCTAGCGCGTTCCGAAGCAGATATCCTCGCTCCAGTTTTATTTACAAAAACACGACTTGAAGTCAGATCCGGAGCAATCCACCCCAACCCTCTGCGATTGGATCTTGAACCTTAGAAACTGAGCGCCCGCCCGTTTCTTTCTTCTGGCGCACGCTGAGCTTTGGACAGGCATGCTGAAGGCGTGGAAAGTGACTGCGGACCTCGTGCGTCCATGCTCCGCCACAATCGCCTTACCCTCCGTGCCTTTCCTCCGTTCTGGGCCTCGGCGCCTCCAGAGTGAAGTAAGGGGCGCCTCGCAAAATTTCCCACCGTGGCTGGGCTCGTATGCCAGCTTGGGATCACGTCCATGGTCCGCCATTCGCCAGGGATGCAGACCGATGTGCATGCGTGACGGCTCCATCAGGTGACAGGGGATAATCACCTTGCTGCGCCAAACGCCGTCCACGCTGCCATGCCTGCCACTTGCGTCATCCTGTTCAGGCACAGAAACCGCTGCGGCTTTGACAATCAGCCAGTGGTGTGGCCTCGCAGCACGCCAACGCGTTGCAAGTCTGATGTTTCTTGGGCTGCAAAGGCTATCCTCGGGCCGGCCCGGAACTCAGTCCGTGCTTTGCGAGCGCGCTTTGCTCTTTCGTGACCTCCACACAGTAGACCTTTTGTTCCTTACCCCACACCACCAATACGCCGCCACCAGCAGATTCTTTATACCCACACCACCAATACGCGCGCCAGGCTTCCACGGCCTGCGCAGCAAATTTCGTTTTACTCACACAGCCACCTTGTTGAGGTCGCCCGTCTCTGCCGCCCGCTGGGTTGCTGATCGAATGAACAGGCCAGGGTACGGACAGGGGTGCTGCGTGCTCGGCACGACTATTGAGTCTCATCCCAGCAACGCCTACGGGTCTCTGGTAGCGGTTTGGGTGGCCGGCCGGGTAGAGACTCGTTTGCGTGGGCCTCCTCGATGATCTGGTGGGCGCCCCATAGTGGACGCGACGCCTACTGCCAGAAAGTCGTTGCGCGTAAGATCTGGCGACTAGACAGGCACGGCGATGCGGATGGGTCGCGGGGAAGCGATCGTAGATGGACAGACGCAGCCAGCGATTGCGTAGACGCCGTGCCGCGGCCGCGCACACGGCCATAGGCTGGCGGTGACTGTGACTCAACTGTCGGTGTACAAGGTGCTCAAGGTTGTCTGCACAACTTCTTCAGTTTTCTAAGTCACCCTTGATCCATCACTCTGCAGCTCCAACACTTTTGTGATGCCATTTGTTGAACCAGCTACTCGGTAACCAGTGAGAGTTGTTGATGTCATATGTCGTCTGCACGGGAGCGGGTCCGCGTGCATGACTCGCATCCCTGATTCTGGTTCTGCCAGGCTAGCTCTGTGAGAGGTACACTCGAAAGATGATGCGGGCTGGTTTGGCAGGCATGCCGCCCATAGCGGGAACTCCAAGGAAATCTCTTGCTTCGTACGACCGGTC
>NW_017387398.1:0-22995 GCF_001636725.1 Cordyceps fumosorosea ARSEF 2679 | reverse complement strand
AGGAACTAGATAGTTGAATCAACTTACTAGCGGCCTTTCACACTTCCGTGGAGTCGGTAGCAATAAACGTGCGTAACGTATCGTATATGTAACAATGGCCCGTGTGCAGGCCTGCTCTACAGTTCACCCATCCGCTAAATAAATCCATGCATTTATTAATTAATGGCAATCCTCTTTTACTTCCATCTTAGGCTGTTGTAGCTTCGCCACTCCAGTCCCGCTAAGGCACATCCGCCAACTTACATCCCTGGGCGTGCGGAACCTCTGTCTTAGTCACAGGGATCCTAAACCTATGGAAATTTGAGAGCGGTCGCGCCAAGGGAGGCTTTCGGTCGATTGCTGACATGATGAAGCTCGACCCTCTAAAGCCGAAGGAGCAAGCCTTGTCCAACCACATCATCAAAAGTTTCAACCGAACCCATTTCCAGAACCTGCTAATGGAGTGGATTGTGGGCAATAATCTCGCCTTTGCGACCGTGGAACACAAAGAGCTTCAGGCCATATTTGAATACCTGAACCCGTCAGTGCGCATCTGTGGCGCAAACCTCACGGCCGATTCGATTCGATCGAGGGTCCTCTCGGCATATAAAGAGCATAAGGATAAGGTTATTGAAGTCCTCCAGCGAAGCCTTGGGTTGGTGCATCTCTCCTTCGACGGATGGCGGTCGGGAAATCGCCTGGCTCTCTATGGAATCGCGTGCTTCTACCGAGACGAGAACAACAAACCCTGCAAGATTGCAATCGGCGTCCCGGGGTTGTCGTCCAGGCACTCTGGCGCGAACATTGCGACCCAGATTCTCGACGTAATTGACCAGTATGCCATTCGAGACAAAGTGGGTTACTTCACTCTTGACAATGCGGAGAACAATGACACAGCTATGGATGAGATTGGGAAAGATCTCGGCTTTGACGGGAGGATGAGGCGGGGTCGTTGCTACGGACACATCCTCAACCTTTCTGCTAAGGCACTGCTATTCGGGAAGAACCTGGGTGCGTTCGAAACCGAGCTTACGGGTGATGCATTGCTGGCCGAGGCCGAATACGAGCTTTGGCAGAAGAGAGGCCCTCTGGGCAAGATTCATAACATCGTGGCGGAGATCCATCGCTCGGATCGGCTGACATACATGCTTTAGGGTCTTTAATTAGACGACATTAATAAGGCTCTAGACCTAAAGGTCCGAGTAAGAAAGCCCCTGTCTGTTGTGGTTGATAATAATACGCGATGGCTGTCATAGCTATATATGATTCGCTGTGCTATTAAGCTTCGCCCGTATCTTGCAATGTTAAGAGTCAAGCGAAGATTGGAATAGGAGCAGAAAGAGAAGCTAAAGCGCTTAACGGAGAGGAACTCAGCGAATATACCACGCATTTGCCGACTAGAGCTTGACGTTATAAGCCACGACTGGGATGCTCTCGAACATATCGTGATGATTCTAGGCCACTACGAAAACGTAGTGAAGACACTAGAAGGAGATAGCATCATAAGAAAGCGGAAGCATGGATATACTAGATCTTATGGTAATATCTAGGATGTGATCCACAGCTTCGAGTATCTACTTGGAGTGCTTGAACACTACAAGTCAGTAGCGGAAGACTTTCCAGAGCCGGAGCACTTCAAGGTTGGCATCAATCTGGCATGGGAGAAACTCGACAAGTACTATTGTAAGTTAGACGAGACGCCGATCTATTATGCAGCTCTGGCTCTCCACCCGGCATATCGGTGGGACTGGTTCACAGACCACTGGGCAGAGCACCCGGAATGGGTGGATAAGGCAAAGCACATGGTACAGGACGTGTGGGGAAGGAGCTACGCAAACCTTGCCGTTGTCGTAAATGCAGAGAACCAGGAGCCGGTTGCGAAGCGCCGGAAGCAGTACCACAACGCGTTTGAGGATCACTGCTTTGAAGCGCGCCGAAAACCGGCTGAGCAGCATCGCGCCATCGGACCGATCTTAGACGAGTATGAGGCCGGGGACGAAGCGGTTCGCGACCCACTAGAGTATTGGCATGAGAAACGACTGCGATATCCGCGTCTTCCCGCATGGCGCTGGATTTCCTCACTGTGCAGGCGATGTCGGCGGAATGCGAGAGGATGTTCTCGGCTGCTGGCCGTATGGTAACCCCGATAAGGGCTTCTCTCGACGCTCAGATCATTGGCATCTGTCAGATATTGCGCTCCTGGCTGCGAGCAGGAATTGTCGGGAATAAATGCGAGATTGGGTTGTTTTCCTTGGTAGAAAATATTGACCCTGAGGGAAGCGCGCTCACAGCAGCGGATGATGAGGCACGTGTGGTGCATCATGCTTCATCGACATGGTTGTTGGAGAAAGCGGCGCAGCACATTGACGAGGAAAACTTGTGGGAATGATGACTTCATGGCTAATATAAATGCATCGTAATATGCATATCCCACGATAACAAACAGCATGACGCAGATTGGCATGTAACAAATGCACAAAAAGTCGCATCACGTGCACGCACATACACTTGATGTACATCAATCACTCTTGAAGGTCAGTTGATACACTCAACCAGACCTCTGCTGACTAACATACACGTACATTACATCAAAGGTCTTGGTGTACGTTGATGTAGTTGATCGGAGCCCTGGATGCGAATCGAATAGGCCTACTATAGATTCGATATCGAATCGAATGCCCAGTCATTTGATTCGACATTCGTAAGAATTGGCATCGAATGAATCTATCGATTCGATTCGCATTCGATAGATGTCCAACCCTGTATGCAGCTACTTATATACTTGAATCTTTTGAGCTCTACATGTCGCGGCAGCATGCAAGCTTTACAGGATACTAGCAGTAAGCAGAGGTCAGTTTTGACGATTCTGGCCTGGCTGGGTTGAAGCTTTGAACGAACGTGGGTGCAGCCTAACATGACGTTGAGCGTGCTCGCGATATACTGACAATGAAGAGTCCATAAAATAAGTACAGCATTGCTATTGGGCAGCTGAGCGCCTTCAGCCTTGTCCGTTATCAATTCTCTCCCGTTCTAGTGGTCTAGAATTGGTCCCCAGGAACATGGGGTCCGGAGTTCGGCACAAGCGAGGGGGGCTGATTATAATGCCCAACTGTAACTGGGCGGAGCGGCCAGCCATGTCTGATCTGGATTGGATGATTAGCTTGCGCCAAAATCGCTAGTTTCATGCGACAGCAAACATCGCGGGGAGACTCTGGGGACTTTTGTCCAATTCTCCAGGGTTCAAATATGCAGTTATCCGCTCCGAAATCGTACCTACACTAAAATGCTTCCTCTTATTGCACACCTTGACGACTAACAGAGGACGATAGGTAGTCAGTCAGGTCCTCTCCTCTCCAGCTTTCCCCAAATCACATTCACATTTTCCCCAAACGCTGTCCATCTCTTGTCGCTGGTCACTGGTAACTATGGCTTGGGGGCGCGATTGGCTCTTTTTTGGCGCCGCATGGTGTCATTTCCTCGCCGGCTCACTCGTCGCCGCTGCCGCTGCTACCGATGCGCCGGTTATTCGTGGCTGCGATGGAGACGGTAACTTTGGGCCACCATTCAACGCAACTGGCACTGTCTCTTTCGTAGCAGAGAGCTTCACTCACAACAATGGCAAGCCATGGTATCTGTCAGTCGGTCTCAAGGACAGGCGTGACAAAAACGCCGCCTACCCGGGTGTGCAGACAGCGACCGGCTATCTTAGTCTACCAGACGACTATGTCCGCAGTGCCAGGACCAACACAACTCAAATGTGTGTGTACCACTTGGGACAACGAAACACGACAGCCTCGCCGGATGGCTCATGCCAGGGCGTCATTGACGACGCATGCGCCAAGTTGATTCACAAGTTCCAGGAGTCGCCATCCTTCTCGAATGGGAAATGTCCCCTGTTGCCCTCCGATGATGTTTGTGGAAGCCAAATATTCCAGTTGGGTAAGTTGTCTTTGCCAGATCACTACAGAAAAGGAAAAGGAAAAAGAAAAAGAAAAAGAAAAAGAAAAAGAAAAAGAAAAAGAAAAAGAAAAAGAAAAAGAAAAAGAAAAAGAAAAAGAAAAAGAAAAAGAAAAAGAAAAAGAAAAAGAAAAAGAAAAAGAAAAAGAAAAAGAAAAAGAAAAAGAAAAAGAAAAAGAAAAAGAAAAAGAAAAAGAAAAAGAAAAAGAAAAAGAAAAAGAAAAAGAAAAAGAAAAAGAAAAAGAAAAAGAAAAAGAAAAAGAAAAAGAAAAAGAAAAAGAAAAAGAAAAAGAAAAAGAAAAAGAAAAAGAAAAAGAAAAAGAAAAAGAAAAAGAAAAAGAAAAAGAAAAAGAAAAAGAAAAAGAAAAAGAAAAAGAAAAAGAAAAAGAAAAAGAAAAAGAAAAAGAAAAAGAAAAAGAAAAAGAAAAAGAAAAAGAAAAAGAAAAAGAAAAAGAAAAAGAAAAAGAAAAAGAAAAAGAAAAAGAAAAAGAAAAAGAAAAAGAAAAAGAAAAAGAAAAAGAAAAAGAAAAAGAAAAAGAAAAAGAAAAAGAAAAAGAAAAAGAAAAAGACGCATGCTTATTCTGAACCAATTTTAGACACGCCAATCACGCCGATACGCAGTAATTGCTCAACCAGCGTGCAGCCTGTGTTGGCTGGGCTCCCCGACGCGTACAACACCCAGCCAATCTTTGACTTGGGGTTGCCCTACGGAGACACCAAGGTGGACGCTTTTACTGCGTTTGACTCGCACGTACGTCAGTCGAATCCTGTGCTGCTCGTTTTCGGGGCCAAGCAAGACCAAGATGGCAAAATTGTCATGTATGATAGCAAGTTGCTGTGTGTAGCGCCTGTCAATGCGACGGCCGGAAGCCATGTTCCCAAGTCTTCGGCCGGTGAACTACGAGTACCAATGGCGTTGCTTTCAGTAACCGCTGCCATCACCCTTCTTGGGCTCTTTCTTTGTTGATGCATGACTGCGCTGCGGCGTGGCGTATTTGCAGGTCAACACAGAGATCATGTTCCAGTTGTGTCATTGGATCGCCATGTCGATTCAAAATTACATTAATTTATTTCGAAAGACTCATGCTTAAGTCAGAATATGTCTCGATACACCTTCTTTTGCGCGGCTTTGAGCTTGTTGTTTTCAGTTATTGCCAGTCCTCCGGCCTGGTACCAGACTGTCAGGTGTACAACGGCGGGCTCACATTACTTTTCGCCTTGGCGGTCTACATAGAATCTATCATTGTTAGCGTGCTGGGCTGGTGTGTACTAAGGAGACCACCAGGCAGGGCTGAATTGTTAGAAGCACTGTCGATGTGATAGCATCAGTCAGCGTTGATTCCGTGCAGCGGGAAACAGGTCCGAGGCCCAAGTAGACGAGTGAGGGCAAAGCTACGGTCTCCTCCTCCTCCTCTGCTTCCTTGCTGCCCGGGAGCATAGCGTCGGCGCGGCCCCTCAGCGCTCGAGACCGGACGAGTCGGGGTGCATCCACTCTCGGTAACTGGACAGCGATGGGCCGCCTTGGACGGCCGGTGGAAAAGGTAGGGGTAGCCACCGATCATGTCTTTCCCAGCCTCATGCGTAGCCAGTTCATCAAAGATCGGACGCTGCACCGTAATGGCGGTATTGTTCCGAACGGTCAATGGAACGAAGACCGCTTTAGCTTAGCAATGTGTGCTACTAGGAATCTAATATTCATATGAGCGCTATCTACCAGCGAATTGTGTTATTCTATCCGTCATCTATAGGTTGTGAGGAGCATTCCCTTGGCGCGACGCACCAGCTCGGTCCACATGGCACTCCGATCCTCTCTCGTCCGGACAACGGCGTCTCTATTCTCCTCAGCCCTGCGCAGCAAGTACTTCATACACTCTCCCCTGGTACCCCAGGCCATGTACTTGTACACGGGCAGGCAGGCGACCGCCGGCGTGGCCGTTTGTGCTGGGGACTCAGATGTGTTCAAATGGACGAGCTCGCAGCTAATCTCATCTGCCATTCCTTGCAGCTGCGCAAATAAAACTTCCGACTTTGCGCGGCCCGATGCGTAGATGGCGTAGGCTTTTCGCACCGAAGCCGCATTGTGCGTGGCGAACATGATGCTCGTCTCGGGATAGTCGCCGTTCCCTTGGAGAGTCTCGTTCCACGAGCGAGTGAGAACGCTGGCTGCCGTGGCATCATAGCAGGCATCGGTGTCGGGCTTGCTGGCGTGGAGACGCCCGGGGGGGTCAGAGTGAAGATAGGCACCACGGACCAGCTTGACACCGAGGGTAAATCCACCGTCTAGCGCCTCTGCGAGGTGCGAGGCGAGAGTCTGGGGCATGCTCTTTTTGTAGGCCTGGTATGTACCAAAGATGACAGCCTTGCCGGGGATGGTGTTGTACTTCCTGGCGAGCTGCATAGTCCAGCTGTCGATGCTGTTCTGCAGCTCGTCATGTTCGCCATCGATGAGAACTCGAACGCCGCGCTCGCGAGCACAGTCGCATACTTGATTGATGGCGTAGGTAAGATACGGTCCTGGAGGCAAGCCCTGCGCGAGCTGCTCATATGCAAGACTTCCCGCGCCCGTAAGCCTCGAAATCATTAGTACACTGGGCACAAACTTGGTATAGCTGCGAGCTTACTTGAGAGCAACAAAGTCGCCGGCTGTGGCAAGGCGCACGGTTTCCAGGGAGCCCTCGAACCAGTTGGATATCTCCCTATCCGCCTTTTTATTCGTGCCTCCTGGTCTTTTCAGCAACGGAGAGCCCTCTTTGTCGGCAGGTTCGGAGGGAGTTTCCTTGGCATACGCTAGTATCGCGCCCGTGAATCCAATATGCTTGAGATTGGCAATGCTAGCAGCCACCTCATCTGCGTCTTCGCCAGCGCAGAATTGGTCGTAAAGACACTTGTTCAAGATGAATCTCAGCCCAGTGTTGCGATCTGGGTCAAGAAATCTAGAATCGCTATATGCAAGCGTTCGCAGCACATAGAGCGATATTGAGAGCAGCTTCGCCGACGAGGAAAATGTGCTCGTGGCGAGAGACCGTATAATCATGCTCAGTGGAAGCATCGCAAGTGGCTGGAGCTTGGTACTTCTGTGGTCCTCAAATGGCTTATGATGGCTCTTGGCGTCCTCGTCTGTCCTATTCGTCGATGCCGCTCCATCTGTATGTGATAAACGTCGGACGCCACTGACTAGATTGATGCTGCTGCAGCTAACGCTCTTTCCTCGGGGTAGAGCAGTAGCCTGATGAATTTTCAGGCCGTATTGTGTCGCATCACTCATCAGTCGTCCATTCTGGCAAAGGTGCGTGCCGGCATATGCCAAAGTGTGTCGCATCTGAGCTGTGTATACTGACGAACCATGCAATGCCGCTCGTGGCTATGGCTGTGAAAAGATCAACTCTATAGCGTATTCTAACGCTTTTGGGAATTCTCACTGTCGGTGTATTATTTCATGATATCATTGACAGAAGATTTTGTGTACCCGTTGCCTTTGATATACTTTGCAGTGGGCGGGCAGTGGCTATTTGCAGCATGATCGACCCGTGACGCCATCATGACGCTGCCAAAGCGCGACCCTGTTCCGTACCCCCACGTCAATTCATAAGCAATGACATTTACCACAAGACCTTGAACAACCTTCGATACAGCTAAAGTGTTAGAAATGAAATTAATAAAAACGTCTATATTAGTAGACATGGGCCACTAGCTCTTCTCGGCCCTCATTTGGCATGCCGTGACCTTTGTTCTACAAAGGGACACTATTTATATGCAATTTATGTACAATTAGCAAGTTGAATACTAGGCGGTTTTTGGTTAGTGTACCTCGGGCCGTTACCGTATGATCAAACGGTAACGCCATTAAGGTAATTTATTAATAATTTATTCTGGATGAAAATATTTTGATTTTATTGATTCTGATTGCAATATGATTGTCACGCGACACTGCTATCGCAATGGCCAGTGCGCGTCACTCGTTTCATTATCTACCACTTTTCCTGCGTAATATTGTGAGCTTAAAAAGATTTACCTTCTTTGGAAGCAATTTCAGAAGTTAAAGTCACTCTATATTACCTATCTTTCAAAAGAGAGTTATTATCTAAGCCAGAACACCATACCGTCTCTCTTATTCCAGACAGTAACGTTTACGAGAGCCAGTCTATTAGTGTGTTATTCCTAAAGCGGATCTGGTTTTAAAATTGGCCTTGCCACCTAGTAGGGCGGGCAATGAATGATGTCAGCATGTGCTCATGACAGCGCTGCGAAACGCAAGAAACCTGGAGAAGAAAAAGTAGAGTATACGAGCGTCCCATAAGTAGCGATGCAAGAGCATCCAAGTCTTGCCCAAGGTTCCCCCTATTCTGCGTGATGTCGAGAACACTCGTTCAAAGGCAACTCAGGCTAATAAGCGTTTTTCACCCCCAAGTATTGCTTGACAATGTCCACTAAAATTGCTCCCGGAGAGGCGTTCGAGCCGCGCCAAACATACAACACGTCCGACTTCACTCCCGTCAAAGACAAATCTATTCCGCTTTCCCCCAAGCGGCAGGCTCTTCTCGACGACGTTGTTGCACTGTATTCATGCCGCCCTTCAATCGAGCGTGTGAAGCGCTACACCCCCGACGCCGTTTACGACGACCAGTTTGGCTACGCAAACAACCGCTACAAGATTGCAGGCCAGTGGTTTGCACTCCCCGAAGCTCTTTAAGGCTAGTGAGAATTTGGGCTACGAAGTCACACGGAATGATCCCGACATGATTGAGTTCAAGAACCAGCAGAAGTGGACGTTTGCCATATTGCAAAAGACTGCCACTATCGACTCTATGGTTACTCTGAAGCTGGATCCAGAGACTGTGGATCAGGACTTTATTCGCATCAAGTACCATAAAGATCAAGCAAACGAGAAGGATTACAGTCACCAAGGTCTAGGTTTCAATTTTAAGAAATGGCAGGCCGATAATGTTCCCAAGTACATTAACTCTGAGGAGGTCAAGTATCCTGAGAAGAACAAAGACGCGGCTACCCAACCCCCAAATAAGGAATAAGAAAATGGATCAAGTCAGTAGTCTATACCTACGATGAGGTTTAGTTGGAGGTCACGGTTGAGTAATTTTTTTGAGATTAAACGACGAATTATTCTGCGACTGTCTTATTATAAGAAACTAAGCCATGCAAGTAGGCGAAGGGGCTCGTTTTTTCAGCTCGACCGCCAGCGACCTCGTCGGTAATCACAGAGGGCGAACAGCAACATACATAGTTAACTACAGTACCTATGTTCATAGGTAGGGAGGGAGGGTACTTCTACTTTGCTGCCTCTGTGCGCCAACTCATGTCCATCCGTGTTCGGATTGCCGTTTTAATCCTGGCCGCGTCTCAAAAATGTATTTTTTTGCCAGTAGCTAATTTTATTTACTGAAGAAACTTATCGCTATTGCACAATTTTGTTGTTTAGCATCCAAGGCGTCGTCAAAAACTGATGCCTTTTTTATTAGCGGTTAGCCAGCCTGGTAGATACCCAGGGCAGCGACATGAGGGTTGATTTGCGTCAAGTTGTATGGGGTTACATAAAGGTCCACGTCCGTCAGCGCCAAAAACATTGTGCCATTTACAGCCGGGTTCCCTTCCCAGGTCGATGCGTTTGGCTGAATAGTGTATGCAGATCTGTTTTGCAAGTTCACATTCTGAAGCGACGTGTAGGTGACATTCAGCTGTGAGATCCAGGCTGCAAACTTGGGCTCCTGTACGTTGCTAGACGTGATGTAGCTGTTGTTTGGTCCCACCGGTTGCCCAGGCTCATCCCATTGAAGGAAAACCTGCCGGCCAGGGTAAGACAGCGGGATACTGCGGGTCTGGGAAATTGCTGCTGAGCAGTCCATCGCCTTGTCGGTTGCGTTGACACAAAGCTCCGAGCTGGAAATGTTGGCAGTCGACAGTGTGTTGCTTGACCCGGCTATCGTTTCGTTCCACGCAGCCGAACCATTGATGAGAGCCGGGTTGGGTTGGTTGAGAATATGCAGCGCTGGGAAGTTTTGCCAGACGAGACGAGTTTGATTCGCTGGACAACTGGAGATGTACGGAGCCAGCAAGGTCCATGCCCAGCTCTGGGGAATACCAACGGTGTGCCACTCCGGCATCGGGAACTGCCCTCCAAACTGGCGGAAAATCAGCTGCTGGCGCGCTTCAACAGTGATGCTTTGAAGAAGCAACTGCGCGGCAGGTCCCGAATTCAGATGAGACAAGAAGCCGTAAACTCCGGCTTCGCCCCAGCGAGTGAGCTTCTGGTTGAAGTCGATGTACTCTCTGACGTTGGAGACCGGGTAGTTGTAATTGCATTGCATGGGCGCTTGCGGCCCAAGCATATTGGTAATGACTGTGGCGTGCCCGATCTCTTGCTCGGCCATGTACTGGAGAAGATATCTGGATTCGGCGTCGATCCCATACTCTTCAAACTCGCTGTCTTGAAACCTTTCCAAGCCCCAGCGGAACAAGTCTAACTCAATCCACTCCTGATAAAGTGCCAGAGCGAGCGACTGGTAGTCAAAGTCGCTCTGCACTCGGTACACTGGCGCGAATCCGTTGGTACCGATACCTCCGTTAGGTGTGAATGGGGCCGGCAATTCTGCATGCAGCTTGCCATCTGCAGGGTAATCATAAGAGTCATTTGCGGGGGGCAGAGCTGGGACAGAGGGCGCAACAACGGCCGTTGAAAGAGCCCCGGTAGTGGTTGCTGGCGAGCCCGTGTACGGTCCATGAGACACTGTTGCTTGGGTCACAGTGGTTGGGGCGGTTTGATCTGCTGCTAATGTAGAGCCTTGTCGTCGGTGCAAGTATGGTACTGCCTGAGCAATGCCCAGCAATACAAATAAGGTGGCCAAGGATGCTGCTTTGGCCATGATTGCTGTAATAACATAGGCGTAACTACTTTTATATTGAATCCTTTTCATCTTTTTCTAACAAGGAATGGCATAAGTACATTTATAGCACTCACTCGAAACTCCGCGCCTCTATACAAGAGAAGAACGACTAACACGGGGGGTAATTTTAAGATGATTCATTTCTGCATCATGGAAAATGAATAGATAGCATCTAACTAATATAACCGAGCGCTTACGTAGCTGTCGGCTGCTGGAAATAATTCTCCTATTGCGCGTTAGTGGCCATAGAACTTTAATCCACAGAATTACATAGCTTGATGCAGATCTTCGCCTGACACGGCCACTTCGGTCCACCACTATTAACTTTGCTAAGTCTTGATATCATTCTGACCCCTTAGTGAGGCGCATTATTCTCAGAAAGGATGCATGGTACAGATCTCGTTATAATGTCTCGATTACTCGGCCGCTTTATTTGCAGTTATATCTAAGTCTTAATATCATTCTGACCTTTTGTTATACGACCTTTTCTCGACCGAGGAAGACTGTTTCTGTTCATCATTGCGTCACCTACTACAGGCATAGCATTGAAGCTGTAGCTATTGCAGCATATGACGAGGCTAAATTAGGTTTCGAATCACAAAGTATCGTAAGTGGTAAATGCACCACCTTTTAACTTCTTATTAGATAAGCAGGTAATTTATTGTAGTGTATGCAGTATGGAGGCAATATAAATAGAGTGTAGCTTTCCTATCCACTGCATTCAACCTAAACTCAAGCTACACCTTATTCCGTTGTTAAACACAACCAATGAACAGATTGCAGCAAAATACTTTTGCAGCCGTCATTCAGTCTCGACTATATTCGTTTATTGCACACCGACAAGTTTTACCCACAAATCTACGCACCCCACAGAGAGTTGCTTTAAGGCTACTGCCCATAGTGTATTCCTTACCCTCATCTAGGAGTCATAAGACGTTATTGCCTCGGCCGTTTTCCTTAATGTCGAAAAGTCAAGACGGCAGCTTCAAGCCTGTGCCAGAGGCACAGGCTCAAGATCTTCCAGGGTATACTGCAGGCCAATTAATAACTTCTGGAATAGAAACGAAATACCAACTGACAAATAAATGAATAGATTAGAGAAAGACATGGTGCCAGGAAGCGAGCCAACCAAACTGGAGGGCCAACACCAGCACCATGAATATCTTGCGGCAGGCAAATTAAAGGGCAACAAAGCTCTGGTCACGGGCGGAGAGTAAGTTTTTCGACAGCTACCTTTTTGAAGTCGTTGCCAATAAAAATGCTAATTAACCCTTCTGCCCCTAGTTCTGGCATCGGCCGCTCGGTAGCAGTCTTGTTCGCTCGAGAGGGCTCTGATGTCACGATTGTGTATCTTCCAGAAGAAGAAGAGGATGCAAAAGAGACCAAAAAAATGGTCGAGAACGAAGGTAGAAAGTGTCTATTGATCCCGGGAAATTTGATGGATAAAGACACTTGTCTTGATGCAGTCAACAAGCATGTCAAGGAATTTGGCGTTATTCACACGCTTGTTAACAACGCCTCCAAGCAAATCATGTGTACCGATTTTGCCGAAATTGACCTCGACAATGTCGAGAGCACATTTAGGAGCAATATTCTGCAAATGTTTGCCATGACGAAGTTTGCGTTGCCTCATATGCGCAAGGGCGGGTCGTATGTTCTTCTACCCCAACCTCATACTCAAAGTCTCCGTCTTGTCACTAACGTTACATAGAATCATCAATACGACATCTACTGTCGCCTTTCGAGGAACGGCTGCAATGGTGGATTACTCAGCAACAAAGGGTGCCATTGTCTCTTTCACCAGGTCCTTAGCGAAGCAGCTGCTGCCCAAGGGTATCCGCGTAAACGCGGTCGCCCCTGGGCCGGTTCATACCCCATTGCAGCCTGCTTCACGACCACCAGAGCAGATGGAAGGATTCGGAAAGTCGTCCCAGATTGGACGACCTGGCCAACCAAGTGAAGTAGCGCCCAGCTTCATTTTTCTCGCCTCCAAGGACTCAGAGCTGTATTATGGCCAGGTGTTACACGCATATCCGCTTGGAGATTAGCTATAATAACAGGTAGAGAGTTATGTGTGAATCGATGAAGTAATATACCAAGTTATGTATTGAGATTCCTTAAAAGACGTCCTATTGTGTCTAGCTAGATAATCTCCTGGCTGACAAGGCTGCCTTACGGTAGTACTAGGTAGTTAGTAGTAGGCGTCTTTTTTATAGTTGATAAATTATTCTTGCACTGGCTAGACAGAATCTAGGGTACCGCCATGGCACGAAAGGTAATCTGTAATTAGGCTACTTCTATGACAAGATAGTGACGTCGGTATATCCCCTATAGCAACCTAATCTATGCAATTTGCTTGAACATCTCGTCTGGCAGTAGATGCTATTCGCCCAGCCCGAACACGATTTTTTCTTCCCACCGTATATTGGATTTACACATCCAACAAAACACGGAATCGCCGAGTGTATGTGCTTGGCTGGCGATCAATCATGACAGTCTCCTTCTTGGACGCGATTGATCTGCTACAGAGAACAGCCAGTAGAGAGACACCGCAAGCTCAATCATCAGAAACCATCCCTATAGTTACACGATTGGAAGAATTGCTACCACTTAATGTTGCAGCCCTCGAGCAACGCCTGTTTATAGCACCTCTGCTATGGACGGCTTTCTCGTCTGCTCTTCGGCCACAAGCCACGCGACACCGGATTCTCCTGCGACATTCACCGTTGTAGGTACAGTTGTCCCGGGACAGAACCTACCGAAATGTACTGTTCCGCTTTGGGAGAGCGCAGGCATCTGTATAGAGGTAATGACGGGCGGCCCGTTTCCTGTGGAAGACGACGATTTCAAGGATCTGAACGCCTGTGTTCCTGTGGAACATTTGTCGGCCTCTATCTCTGTTAACTTGAAGACTGGTCATGCCACAAAGTCCATCATTGTTGCGCACGCCGTTACTGCAGGAGCGAGCCGCCGGGCGAAGGGGACTGACCTAGCAATGGGCCCGTCCCTGGTCGTCGCTGGCCAGCGAGGACTTTCATCCCATCTGCTACCGCTTCTATCTGCCGAAGTCGGATCCATCTGCGTGGCTTCGAGGCCCGTGGTCGGCATCTGGCCTGCAGACAACGAGTTCGTGTCTCATGCGTCGAATGCGCGTATAGACAATGGGCCATACCTGATGGCTCTGTGTCGGGACTTTGATGCCGACCCGGTGTTTATAGGCTACGTAGATGACGATAAACAAAACCACAACAAATACAAAGGGTAGCCGAGACAGGCCGATTTTCTAATAGAGTCAGCACGCGCGCCGTCTCTGTGGGGAAGTTTGACCTTGTCCAGCCTGCTTTGATGAGCTGCGGAGCGGACATTCTGTTTCATGGTCTTTCTTTTCGCCCCGAACACCCCGTGTTGTTTGCGACTTTGCCCTCGAACTTGCCATGTTGCTCGCATCAAAGACATCACATATGGTATTGTAGCAGACAGCGAATTAATAACGGGCAAGAAGTTGTTGCGGCAGATTAAGAGATCACCCTATAAAGCCAAGTGTTGGCAGGCTAGCCTCCAACTGTTGCAAGCACTTCCATATCAGACTCCGCCCGCATCTCGATGGTAGTATCAGGAGCAATGAAAAAGATCTGGCCCTGCTTGAGCTCAAAGCCCAGTCCTTCTCCGAGCACCTTCCCATATCCAGAAATGACAATAGCCACAGTCGGGCTCCGACGGTTCCAGACCAGCTCTCCGCTCCCCGCATCCAATTTCACCTTGAACACGCCAAACTCCTCAATGGGTGGTGAGTACACCGTGATGCACGTATCCTCCTTACCACCACCACTTTCGTCTCCGTGCGACAGCTGCTTTGCAGGCAGACGGATATTTTCCGGGTGTGTCTCAGGCCCGAACAAGAGCGTCTCGCAGAATACATCGGCATTATCACGATCTGCGGCAGGACACAGGCCGTTGGCCAGCATATTACTCAAAGATGTCGCCCGAAATGTAGCAGTGGACGCCACCGGCAGGGATAAAGATGGCCTCGCCGGCTTCAAGCACAAAGTAATTCATACAGAGCACGGCCACCAGAGTCCCGGGATCGGTGTTGGTGTACTGTGCTTGCAGTTGGCCAAGAACCCGAAGGAGGTAGTTTGACGTCTGCGAGCCGGTGCTCTTAGAATCTTGCTCGAAATGTACTTTCAAGTCCTCTTGAATGGCTTGGATAGTATCAGAATCGATTTTTAGTAAGCCGCGTACGACATGGCGCAGGGTCTCGTCAGTCCATGATGTTGTGGACGGCACAAAGCGACGGAGGTTGGGCGTGTTGAACAAGGGCGAGATACGATCAAGCGGCTTCCAACCAGCAAAGAGCTCAAAATGCGACAGAGCAATTGCGATCTCAGGTTTGTGGTTAGAATCCGGGAATCTCTCGGGGTTTTGTTGGTGCAACCGGGCAGCCTGGGCCTTATTGGGATGGACTTGCAGCGGAAGGGCCTTGGCTATGGAGAGGATCTGTGTGATGCGTGTTATTAAGAAAGTAAGGAAAGCATTCTATGGGAGGAAAGTAATGACCTTTGGCAGGTATGGCAATTGATCGCCAAATTTGTCGACAGAATGCTTACCAAGAAGCTTCATCTTGTTATTTCGCAGCATATCGCCGAGGTCTTGGCGATCCCTCAACCGAGCCGGAAAGTCAGGGTAGTCCCCAAACCACATCTCAGAATAGTGTTCATTTTCGTCGACTCGAAAATCGTCTCGGGACGTCGCTGCACACAGGCGTGCTGCGAGAGATTTGGTTCCTTTGCGACCCCACGGGTAGTTGTTGCATGTGCCGTAGAGCCCGAATGCTGTTGGGTGTATTTCCATTATCTCGACTGGAAATGGATGAGACTGTCTGAATTGAAACCGGGGATTCGTTTGGGTATTGCTCGCAGAAATGCAACTTGAAAAAAAAAATCCGGAGGCGAATGCACATTATTATGACAAACAATTTGCTCAGGTGCTCCAGTCATTAACAAGTCTTGACCTCAGTGTGACGATGTCTAGTCAAATGCACTAATTCTTAATTCGGCCATGATAATCCACAGCTACTTAAAGAAGTGTTTTTAGAATTCAGGGCAGGTAAAAGTAGTAATGGGGGATTAGGTTGTTCTGTTATACATATTTTTCTAGTTCCGATGGTTCATGGCCTTTCTTTTCCAAGCTTGCAAGGGGGTTAGGCCAAGGTGTATTGATGAAGCTATGTAGTTAGCACGTCCAAAAGCCTACACTAGGGCGCCGACCGACGTAATAGCCACATCAAATCAAAAGAAATAAGAATACAGAGGCGGAAACTGACGAAATGCCGTACTTCTCGGCAGAAAAAACTTTCATTGGAAAGAGAAATTTTTATTGCATCGCCAAAAGCCACGCATTTCAATGCGGCATTATGCTACTGCCACTCACCGAAGGATGCTGCTGATGCCTGACCGCGATCCAAATCTCAGCACTCGGCAGGTTTGTGAGAAGCCGGTGGGCTAAGCATGCTGGCTAGCTGGGCCCTTCTGAGCGATCGTGACTGGCGTCCTCCAGAGCGAAACACAGAATTACGGTGACGGACGGGCGTTGTGTCTTCTGCGTCATGGGCAACCTTCTGTCGTTTGTGCAGCCTAGACGGGTTCTCTCCTCTCGGAAGGGTCATCAGTATGACCATTGTCAGAACTGGTCACCCTCCCGCGCTTGGCATAGGCCGCACGGTGTGTCACCGGTGCCAGAAGTAAAATGTACAATGTATTGATTACCTGCCTGCGGCAAAATTAAATGACAATGTGCGGAGATGTATAGAGAATATGCGAAGCCAGTATTGCCTACACGCCCGCTAATCCCTTGTCGCCGCTATAGACAATGCTACATTTGTCACGCAGCCCAGTCTCCGTGTGCATCACCTCCCTCTTCGAGTCACCCTCTGCTTTGCTGGAGGCGACGAGCGCCAGTATAGCTGACAGACATATATCCATAGCGCAAAGATGGCCGTCGCTGTAAGGACGCTGCGAGACCATTGCGCATCGTCAATTGCCGGGATGCTAGTGGGAGTCAGCGCAATGAGCGAGTTTAGTACGAATGGGCTAGGCGCAGGTCAGCATATCTGGGCACATGGTTAAATATGGTTATTTGGGGAGCCGTAACCATAACCACGAATAACCAGCAAACTCAGAACCATAACTGGTTATAACCACATAACCATATTATAACCATAACTGGCAAGGTGGTATCATGTGATCTAAACCCACTCAGTTGCATCTAATATCTGACCATCAATATCGTCATCTTCATCCATCACCGAGGCTTCCATAGGAAGGCCCATGCCACCAGACATGTAATTAATCGGTGTGATTAATTAGTGATTAATTGAATCTGAATCCGAGCCTAGGATTAATTAACTGAATCACTCTCCCCAGGATTAATTAAGTTTCAGCGATTCATTAAAGTGGGCCATCCAGAAAGTGCAATAAGATCATTGGGCGGTTCCGCCCCTTAACTCGCGTCCCTAAAAACATCAGTCAAGGCGTAGCAAACATGGCGGCGATCTCGGTACCATTCTTTGACGTGACCGGCGAAGATGTCTCCACGTGCGAGTCACAACACTCGGAGTCCCCCTGCTCCACGACTCTTGGAAAGCGCTCTCGAACACCCACCGCGCTAAGCATTTGGGCAGAGAGCCGACAACCGAACTGTCACGAGCCCGAGCGCAACAGGCACGGCCAGAAGATTTGGTACTGCAAACGCTGCTCCTACTCTCAAGCCTCCCATAATAGAGTACGAAGCCATCTCCGGGACAAGCACTGCATATGGATTGCTGAACAACAAACAGCCAAGAAGCTTGGCCAAGACATTGCCATCGACAGGCTGTTCAAGCAACAAGCTGCAAGACAAGAAGGCCACGATATTGAACAAGATAGGCACCTTCGAGCTGCTATCCATGAAGAGGCGTACAACCAGGCGTTAGTCAACCTTATCACTGTGCATAGCTTGCCGTATAGCCTTGTTGAGTGGCCAGAATGGTATGCCGTACTTCATACTGTCAATCGCATGGCGCCGGCTACAGTCACGCAGAGCCGGGGGCAAGTCCCGAGGCTTTTGGAGGCCAGCTTTTCGTCCCATCGCGAGGCTCTAGCATGCAATATTGCCGCTTCCGTCACTCAGATACATTTTACTATCGACACCTGGTCCTCTCCCAGTCAGCATGGTCTTCTTGCTATTGTGGCCCACTTCATCAACGACGAGAGTAGGCAGCCACGCAAGGCTTTGCTTGCCCTACGAGAGCTCAAAGGTGCACACAGCGGCGATTCCCTAGCAGAGATCTTCACGGAAGTTATTGATTCATACGGGATGCGCGACAGAATCGGCTACTTCACCCTGGACAATGCATCCAACAATGACACCATGCTGCGCGCTCTCGCCAACACCTTCGGCTTCAACCCAGCTCACCGCCGGCTGCGCTGCCATGGCCATATCATCAACCTGGCCGTGCAGGCATTCTTGTTTGGGAAGAACAAGGATGCTTCCGATGAGGCGATGCGTCAGGTGACAATGCTGTCCCGCAGGGAGCATGACGGCGTGGGCAGAAGGGCTGAAACAGCGCAGTCCTGGCGACAACATGGGCCTCTTGGGATGTTGCACAATCTGGTGGTATGGATTCGCTCATCGACGCAACGGTATCAGGCTTTCGTGCAGGCAGCCGGACGTATGATCCCGCAAGACAATTCAACAAGATGGAACTCATGGTACCGTATGATCCATGTTGCTCTCAGCCTCCGAAAGGAGGTCAATAGTTTCATCGATGACAGATACTCCGACAGTGATATTGGACTTGATTATCTTCATCCAGAGCATTGGCAGGAGCTGCAGGAGCTACACTCTTTTCTAGAGCCGTTTTACGAAGTAACCAAAGATACTCAGTGGGACAAGTCTTCATTGGATGAAGTGATTTGCTCCATGGACTTTTTTGTCACGCACTACAAGGCTGCCATGAAGCGGTACCGAGGCAACGTCACAATGACTGATCGAATTATGACGAGTTGGTACAAATTCGACGATTACTACACCCGAACCGATGATAGCCCGGTCTATGCAGCTGCCATTCTGCTTCACCCCAGCCTCCGGATGGCGCATATGACAGAAGCGTGGAAAGACCAAGCTCAGTATATTGAACCGGCGATCCGAGCTGTGCGTACACTGTGGGAAGACTTCAAGCCAGAGAAAGAGCCTGAAGTTGAAGAAGACATATCTGCTTACGAGGCGTATAAGAAACGAATCTATCAGTCCTCATCCACTCACGATGAGTTCGATCGATTCATCGAGGGGCCCGCTTTGCCAATTGGAGCATCCTCTGCCCTTTCTTGGTGGCTTGAGACTACTCAAAAAACATCGTATCCTTCGCTTCAACTCTTTGCCATAAGCATTTTCTCTATACCAGCGATGTCGGCGGAGGCCGAGAGAGTGTTCAGTGGGGCAAGGCGTACTGTTTCCTGGGATAGAACCCGGATGTCTCCGAAGATGCTGGAATGTACAGAGTGTCTGAAACACTGGATTGGTAACGGCCTTCTTGATCGGCCATTTCCACGTTCAGACCCGTTTGGTATTGAGCTAGATACTGATGAAGCCAAAGCAGCAGTGGATGATTCGTAGACTCCTGAAGCAGGTGCACTGGGCACAGCAAGACGATGCTGGGACTGTGAATTACGTAATGAATCATTGAATCATTAATTAATCCTTGAATCCAAAGTGCTGATTCAGTAATTCATCTGAATCCAGCTCAGGATTCAGATTAATTGATTAATTACATGTCTGGCGGGCCTTTCAGTACAGAACGTGGGCATTAAATCTCTGAGGACCCGTCTGAGTAAAGTACTCGTGCGGCAGATTTCTTCTGAGCTCCCAAGCCTTATTGACGAAATCACTAAGTTGTCTGCCGAATGCCAGAAACGCCTCCAGAAGCTCGGTTTGCCCCGTAACACCATTTATGAACAGAGAATGTATCTCATCCAGATTAGCCAAGCCTTTCAAGCCTTGCTTCAGGCTGCGGCCAATGGTGCGTACAACGACTCATACTTTGGTAATGCTATGTCTTCGGTCGGCTACCAGAAGCGTCTCCGAGCTGTGGTTCAGAGTCTGAATCGAGGCTTTGCGGCAAAAATGGCCTTCGATGGCCGGCGATACGAAGTTGTAGAGGACGGCGAGGAAGTTGGGTCGGAACGCCACGGCCACCTGACTCGAGACCAATACATTGAAAAAATTGTTTTGGTAATTCAGAAAGGTCGAGGTAGAGAACTACCTGGTATGTTCAACCCAATGATTGTTACGGAGCTATTCAAGGAACTCTCATCGCCGTGGGGAAAGATTGCCGAGGACCACGTCCTGGAAGTGTGGAAAGCGATTCGGCTGTCGTTGAACCACCTCGTCACTCGCCGACTCCACTACGGTCAAATCGATCTTGGCTGGCGTCTTTGAGCCACATCTGGATTCTTTGCAGAAGGTCCTGCACGAAAAGCTCTCTGGGCTGCTGAAGCCACACCGAACCGGCCACCCCATCACCTACAACCACTACTTTACGGAAGCTCTACAAAACATCCGCAAGGAGCGTGAAAAGTGCAGACTTGCCGCATTGATACAGGAGGAATTTGGGGCGGTTTCTTTGGTATCCAAAACCTCGATCAGCAGAACGATGGACTTTGGGCAGTTTCTTGAGCGACTGCTTGATCCGCGGGAGGCAGATATGGATCATTTTGCCGCTTCTGACGCACTTGACTGCCTGGATGCCTACTACAAGGTAAGACACCATCACGCGCCTATGGCAGCGTGAAGCTAACCAATGTTCGACTAGGTTGCTATGAAGCGATTTATAGATGACGTTGCGGTCGAGGTCATCGAGGCTTGTCTGGTGGGAAAGCTGAACGAAATCATGGATCCGACGTCCATTTTCACGATGAAGGACGCTGACATCACCCGAATTGCTGCAGAGACGGAAGAGAGTCGTGCGGCACGTAAGGAGCTCGAGACGAAGCTGAAAGTCCTCAGCAGCGGAAGTGAAATTTGCAAGACATTTGCAGCACTTTATGTCAATGGTTAGGCTGGTGTCCTGTCGGGTCGAGTGGCTTCTAACATTCTATAGCCCTGGACAACGAAAACGAGAGCAGCGACAACACGACCGATCGATTCAGTGATACTGGAAGCGAACAGTCTGCTACTGGTTCTGTAGCAACAGCGGGGAGCGCTGTTGACCTAGCTGATAGCTCTGCTCCTGAGGCTGTATTGGCTGATGATCTGATCTATGAGGCGGAGCCGGTAGTTGAGTAGCCTCATACAGAGTCGACTCCTGAATCGGTGGAGGATGTGTGGGTGGCGTTTCATCCAAGAGCAAGAAGGGTAAGAAAAATAAGAAGAAAAGGGCAGTGTTCAATGAACCAAGGCTCGTTGAGGCAGAATCTACCCTTCAGGACGACGGCTTCTCTGGCACTTGAGGCACGAGGATGAGGTAAACGGAAAGAAGTCATCGTGTAGCTTTCTGTTGCAGAACTGTCATGGACAGAAAATCCAATGTTGATTGGCCGCACTGCGTCTATTTTGTATCTCCGTTAGCAAGGCAATGGCAGGAAGCTCTCTCGCACAGTTTCTGTTGTTTTGGCAAAGTTGCAGTAGAATGCGATGCATCGATCGATGCGCACCGGTCTATTATTATATCTGAGGTGATACCGTCTATTCATCAACGCTGGCCTGCCACGTAAAAAAAGGTGCTTAGCGTAGGGCGGTGGCTAGACGGCGTGGATCTCTACGGCAGCCTATAGGGGTCACTGTTGCAAAACTCAGAAAGGCACAATCGAAGGCGTATGCGGTCTAAGACAGTACCCACAGTACTTTGGACCATGTACCTCATGGCGCGACTAATCTGTAGGAAACTGATCGAATTTTCAATTCCGAGGCGGAGCGGAGCAGCAGCGGAATAGCAGCGGCCATATCTGGCAGATTATCATTATACGCTTAACCCATCATGAACCTCAATCATCTTCCTCATCCGCCTCTCCAGCATCGCCACCTTCCTCCTCGCTCTCTGGCTTATTAAGCCTCTGAGTCCTAAGTCAGTACCAAGATAGTAGTCCGGTCTTGTGAATGCACTCACGATCCAGAGCCGAGCGGCGTCTGCGAGTGCCTCCAGCGCCAAATTTTCCGTTCCTTGAAAGTCTTCTCGAGCGAGTCAACTCGCGAAGCAATAGCGGGAACGGACTGTGCAGCGGTCGACGGTATAGCACCACAGGCACGTAGCTGCTGTGCCGCGTACTGCGCAGCATTGCGCCAGGCGTCGTCGGGCTGGCCATTAGCGTCTCTGATCTGCCGATTCAACCGCCAAAAAACACGTACGGCCGCAACGGCGCCAGCGGGCACCTAGATATACAAGCATGTAAACGGCCGGGTATAATTCTTGTCCAGCGAAGGTTTACCTACAGGCTTACAAGTGTGTCCCATTTTGGCGCAGTCCCAACATGCCGCACCAGTATCTATCTTGTCAGCACTTTCAAGGCCAGAGATGCTCTGCAGGATAGTGGTCTTACTATCTTGGGACGCACACTCGTGGCCAGGCGCTTTTGTGGCGCGAGTAACACATGGGCGGCAAGGGAAATCACGCTGCGAGCCGATAGGGGGGGCTTTCTTCGTTGACTGTTTCCTCTTCTGCATCCACAGGCCCATTAGCTATTTCTACCCGTCAATACAACGACGAATGGTCTCACCGTAACCTTGCTTGGGGTTGGGCGGGTGCTGGCGGTGTCCGTTCGTTTCCCGCCGTGCATTTTCGCGTTGTTTTTGCTGGAGCGTCTGTTTAGCGTTCCGTCGCCAGCAGGCTCCGTTATCTTAGTCTGATCGGCAGCAGGCATGATAATGATTAGCCCAGGTAACTCTGAGGCAGGAGTCTATGGTGCAAAGAAACAATTCCGAGCAACTGGAAATAGGCGGAAGTTTATGAAACTGGCGGCTTGAGACGCACCGCTGTTGACCAAAACTCCTTCAAACCTCAATCGCTGCGGGCCAGCGTCAGCTCCGCTGCGGGATAGTGCGGTCAGCCACCCTGTAAGGGATCCTACCAGAGAGGCCCCTTTCCTGGCTCACTCCTTCCTCTTACATCTACACTGGTACCCACCTTTGTAGA
>NW_017387397.1:0-23128 GCF_001636725.1 Cordyceps fumosorosea ARSEF 2679 | reverse complement strand
TGCCTCTCTCAGCCCCGCCTGCACGTCCTGCAGCATTCGTAACAAGTTAGTAATAGGTTAGTAGAAGATACCTCTAAGCTACTAGATAATAAAGCTGTTCTCTTTAGAGAGATATAGTTTTAAAGTAAAGTGTTTTTATATTACTTTTTAGGAGGTAATATCTTTTATAGAGCCTTATATTCTTTAGTGTATAGCTGGGGGAGCCTTTAGAGCTTCCTTTCAAATCCCCTTTAGCCTCTTAGAGTAAGACGAGCCTTTAAACAAGAGGGAATAGTGTGTACTCCTGAACCACACTCGCCTCAAGCGCGGCTTTACCTTATTCACCAAACCATCCCCTTAGCTGTTTTATCCTACTTTCTGACACTAAAACCTCGTCTGATGGTGAACCATTAGCGTTACGCCGGAAAGCCAATCGTAGAATTGCGCCAATCTGGCCAGCAGCTTCTGTTAGAGCCCGTATTTTGCCCCGGGGTTCCTCCTCTTCGATCCCGGAGACAGCCCAAAACTCCTCCCAGAAGGTTTCTCGCAGTAGCAGCTTACATGCATAGTCATGCCAGCCGTCTTTAGTCATGAATCCTGTCGTTAAGAAAAGAATGTCTAAATCCATTCCGAAGGGCATAATCGTCGCCAAAGACCAATCGACGATTCCTGTGATTTCGAACGTATTCTCATCAACAAGAATGTTTGTTACTGAGAAGTCGCCATGCGTGAGAGTGGGTAATCGTGGCTGAAGAGCAAGGGGAGCATCTCTAGCAGTTTGAATGAGGTCAAATCCGGCAGGATGGACGGGGATTCTTCCGCCAGCCGAGCTATCCTTTTGCGAATACCTTCCTGCTTGTCTGCTTGGGATTGATGGCCAACCAAGCGAGATTTGGACCAGCATCGCGCAAAGTACCTTGAATATATAAGCAAGATAGCCTTAGTTGATTTCGGGTTTTATCAAGCTTACCGAGCCAGGTGCTTGACAAAGACTTCATGCTTGGTCTGCTCGTCGGAATTCATTTCTGCTTGAAAAGGCAGGACGTCAATGCAGGCCGAGCCTCGCAGATAGGGCATGGAGTGGATTGATAGCAGCGGGTCGGCTCCCTCCACGTCGCCGTGGCAGGTCGACTCTGGTACAAGGACTCGTGGACCTCCTTGGCTAACTTCACCATCTCCTCGTCGAGTGAAGCCTCCGGTTCTCTGAAGGATACAATGAGATCCTGCTGCGGCCCAGGGCACCCTTTGCAAATGACAGTGTAGCTCATTGACCCGGGGCTGGCCACGGGGCAAACCGTCGAAGCACCAGAAACGCGACGCGCAATTTCGTCACATTGCATCTGCGACGGCGACTTCCGGCCGCTGAAGAAGCGATCGACTACCTCTTGGGCCCAAGAAGACTGTGTCATTACCAAATGTGCAGCTTTCTGCAGTTCCCTTGGATTGTACCAGCTGTGCGAGGCTGTAATTGAAAAGATATCGTTGGCTGTTACTTTGCCGAAGGACCCGATTCTTGGCGAGCGGGGTATTCCCGTTGAAGGCTACCTTGCGGCCCGCAGGCATTTGTCGAAATAGGCAGCAACCCCTCATCTGTTTCCGCGGGATGCTGGAAGCGGTTATATCTTCTCTGTATTTATGAGTAGTCACAGTTAACTGAGAAACCTACATTTGCGCCCTCGGAATGTTAGAAGCGACTGGCCACGGAAGCATCAGAATCAAACGCAGGCATTACTAGAGGTGGTAATAATACCAAGAACAACAAGTAAGCAGCCAGATGCTCTGGGTATAAAAGGAGTGCCACGTCTATACTAAGGGTGGTTCAACTCGCAAACTCTTTGTCCACATTAGCTCTCATCATCAGTGTGCTGTCTATCTTTGGTCAAAATAGCTCCATTCCCTCGTTATCTCTTCAAAATGGCGACTGCTCAAACTCTCACAGTTGTGAACATTCCAGGTCTTCATCGCTCGCCCAGTGTTGACGACTTTGCAGACTCCCGGAACGTGTATGCGCTACTCCTAAGACCCCCTCCAATCTTCGTGCTGTCCCTAATACCATGTGCAGCTCTAATAGCCTACCCTAGCTTGAGGAGCAGCCAGAAATATCTGACACCATGCTCAAGAACTTGGGTGAGCTTTTTGCTCGCCACGGCGCCCATGATTCGTTCGGCATCCATCTTCTCCATGCTCATTTTCAGGTCCCTGAGGGAAATGTCCTGTGTGGGGTCAACGTCCAGTTGTCGGGTAATTCCGAACCCTGTTGGACAAAGCCTGTCCCTACAAGGGAGCTGGCCACAAAGCCTATTCATGGCCACGTCTTTCAAGTACAGCCCAACGGAGCCTTCGTACCGTATGAGTTCCAGGAAGGTGAAGCGCCTACTAAAGCTGCCAAAGTTCCCAAGGTATTTTTCCACGAGTCATCCGAGTTCCTACACCTCAACAATCTCGCAAGCTTGATTGCACTGCAGCTGTTAGATGGGCCAACGGATCAGACTAGTACTGAGCTCCTCGTTGGGCCACAGAGCACTTTGATGATGGATACCAAGGATATCCTCGGGTTTCAGCCCGCACAAATTACCACGGGCTGGTACTTCGAGGTGGTAGAGGACGGAATTATTTCTTGCAAGGGCAACAACGTGTATGCTGAAAAGAAGCACACCCACGGAGTCTTCCAGGACTCGAAGCCCCTTCCAACCCTGGAAGCATTGAAAGCAGCTCTTCTTCAGGAAGGTATTATTGCGTAAAGCTTTGGATGCCTGCCTATTCAATGGCTTGCACAGCCTGGAATTGATGACGATGGCGATAGTAACGATAGGAGGTGACGGGACTAGCTCTAGGAAGACAATAGGAGTACGAGAGGAAGAAGTTAACAATCAAAGAAGTTATTATCAGATTAATTTAGAGCGAGTCCCTTGTCTAGAGGTTGACTTCGTCCGCAATGGAGCGCGTAAGATGCGATACTCTAGAGTACGAAGCTATCGAATACTGCATATACCCTCCCTGCATTATAAGAAAGGCACAATGATTCTTTGCCCTGAAATCCTACCCTTACAATCCAGTCATGTACGCCAACCCACTAGCTACTGACATTCAAATATACAGCACAGCTATTTAATCCTCGAATGTTGGGCTATCTAACCACGCGCGAATCTTGGTGAGGGCTGATTTGTCGTGCCGAGACTCTGACGTCGTATAATCCTTCATATCGCAATCTATCCAACCTTCGTACCACGGCTGATAGACAAATTGTCCCCAATCCTGCGAGCCGAGCCAAAGTCGACCAAGATAGGCCTCATGTCCTCTGCTACAAGGACATTTGTGGGGTTAAGGTCGTTATGTGCCCAGCCAAGCGAGTGCAAATGATGAATAGGCGACTCCAGTGACTCTATAAAGAGCTCTTTCTCTTGAATAGTATGCCCACTCTTTAGGTAGCTGTACGTACCTAATAAATTTGATGCCATAGCATACGTCATAGTGCAGCAAGCAGGCTGACATTGACGTGGAGAAGAGGGCTGGGATACTGTGTTAAGCGTTGTCAATAGCCTCATCAGGCTGTCTAGCGTGACAAGCCCCAGCCTTGTTTCGCTGAACACGCGACCAGTTCCTGAATAAATTGCTTCCATGGTGCATGTGGTCTTAAGTAACTTTTACTCTTGAGTTTTCAAGACTTTGTCAAATCATCTTCCTTTTCCACTGACGACATAAGCTACACCCAACCCTTTGCCTCGCCATGAACAACGCGACGACCACGGCCAACATGACGGGCATCGTCAAGGCCCCTGGCAACGACAGCCAAGGCGGCGGCTGCCTCACGGGAAACCGAATCCCTGGTCTCGACGACACGCTCCCCAAGCACGGTGCCTTCTTCGCCAGCGGGCTCAGCGACAACGGCACCTACAACGCGACGGCGTGGGCGCTGTGCTGCGCGCGACACCAGGTCTCGCTGGCCCTCTCCTGCTACCCGTACTGCGAGATCCCACCGGAGATGCTCGGCAAGGACAAAGACACGAGCCGCATCGGCCGGGATATGGCGGCCTGCATCGGCGACACGACCCTCACAGCAGTACTGATCAACCAAGCGCCGACGACTGCGGGGTTGCCGAAGCTATTGACTGTCGGCATGATGTTGGTGTACATTTTGATGTAAATAAATTGCGATGGAGAAGCAAGTGAGGGGTCTTTCATTGGTGTAAAATGTCTTTTCTCCTGGGTATTCGGGTCTCAGTGATGGCTCCAGCGATCATCAGCGCTAAATTCAAAGTATACCTCCGAAAATTTCCCCGCAAGCCTCAACTTTGCTCACTGGACGGGACGGCCCATCGTTATTACTGGAGAGGAGGGTAGGGGAGTTGCCGACGGCTAATAATTACCCGTAAAAAGCTATTGTTGTCATTGCTGGGAGCCTGCGTAGGCATCCCATCCCAGGAACCCAACTCCACCAAATCACCAAAAACAAGAAACTCCGACCGAAAACGCTACTTCCTGATGGTGATGGCCATGTCGGCAATTCAGTCTGCCCATGCGGGGAGGGGCCGAAGAAGAAGCTCCGAAAAAGAAAGTTGGGGTAAGCAAGGTCCGCGACATCATCACCCACCAAAGCTAACCAGCTCAACAACAGTGTCGCATTAGCCTAACCAACTAGTCAGCTTAGAGAAACGATCAATCGAAGGTGAATAAATATCTGCTGTAGTCCGTCGTCGTTAACAATGGCCGTTTCCTCTTTCCTCACTCGCCTGTTCTCTACCTCTCTCTCTGCGTTGGTGGTTCCAACCCTCTGATTGCATCGAGAGAACCTCACTCTACACCGATACCACCACCAAGGATGCGCCCTACACCTCCCTGCTACGGCCTCGCCATACGCCTAGCTTTGGCCATCGCCGAAATTTCCCAGGCCGTGCTGGCCGACACATCTCAAGTCCAAGGTACGAACCCGCCCCCCGGGTCATTGGCGGCCCAGTTGCTTGCGCTCACTGACGTTCCTCCTCCTCCCCCAGCCATCGCCGTCGAGGGCACATCCTTCGCGCTCAACGGCGCCGGCGTGTCGTACCGGTTCCATGTGGACAACACGACGGGCGACCTGATCGGCGACCATTTTGGCGGCCTCGTCCCTGAGAACGGGCTGACGCAGCCCATCGACCCCATCCAGGGCTGGGTGACGCTCGTCGGCCGGCAGCGGCGCGAGTTCCCGGACCTCGGCCGCGGTGACTTCCGCACGCCCGCATTCCAGATCCAGCAAGCTTCGGGCGGCACGACCGTCAGCGATCTGCGGTACCAGTCGCACGAGGCACAGCGCGGCAAGCCGGCGTTGCGGGGCTTGCCGGCCACGTTTGGCGGCGACGACGACGTGTCGACGCTTGTGGTGCACATGTATGACAGCTACAGCGCCATCGCCGTGGATCTCATGTATAGTGTCTTCCCGGAGCATGATGCCATCGTGCGCAGCGTCAACGTCACCAACAAGGGCAACGGCACTGTTACGCTGAGCAAACTCTCGAGCTTCAGCGTTGACCTGCCGTATGGCGACTACGACATGGTTCATCTGAACGGCGACTGGTACCGTGAGGCTCACAAGGTGCGACGCCGCGTCGAGTACGGCTCGCAGGGGTATGTGACATGATGATGACTTTGCATGTATCCAAGCTCAGTCCCGACTGACAGTCGCAGATTTGCCAGCAACGCGGGCTACTCGTCAGCCCAGCATAATCCCTTCATGTCCCTCGTTGACCCCAGTACCACCGAGTCGCAGGGCGAGGCCTGGGGCTTCTCGCTCGTCTACACTGGCTCGCACGCGTTCGAGGTCGAACGCGGCTCTGAGGGCCTGACACGCGCCGTGATCGGCGTCAACCCGCTGTCCTTTGGCTGGCCTCTCGGCCCCGGCGAGACCTTCACCTCTCCCGAGGTCGTCGCTGTCTACTCGGACCAGGGACTGGGCGGCATGTCGCGCAAGTTCCACCGCCTGTACCGCAAGCACCTGATGAAGAGCAAGTTCGCGACGGAGACGCGGCCGGCGCTGCTCAACAGCTGGGAGGGCCTGTACTTTGACTACAACGAGACGACTATCGCGAGGCTGGCGCGGCAGACGGCTGAGTTGGGAGTGCGCATGTTTGTGCTCGATGACGGCTGGTTCGGCGACAAGTACCCCCGCGTGTCGGACAATGCCGGGCTGGGTGACTGGGTGCCGAACCCTGCGCGGTTCCCTTCGGGCTTTAACACGCTCATCAACACCATCACGCGCCTCAAGTCGGGCAACTCGTCGCAGGAGCTCAAGTTTGGCTTGTGGTTCGAGCCGGAGATGGTCAATCCCAACTCGACGCTGTACGTCGACCACCCGGACTGGGCTCTGAACGCGGACGACTACCCTCGCACGTTGACGCGCAACGAGCTGGTGCTGAATCTGGCGCTGCCCCAGGTGCAGGACTATATTGTCGATGCCGTGACCAAGATTCTCAAGAGCGGCCCCATCAGCTATGTCAAGTGGGATAACAACCGCGGCATCCACGAGACACCCCATTCGTACACGAACCACCAGTACATGCTCGGCGTCTACCAAGTGTATGACAGGCTGACGACTGCGTTTCCGGACATCATCTGGGAGGGATGCGCTTCAGGCGGCGCTCGCTTCGACCCGGGCATCCTGCAGTACTTCCCTCAGGTATGGACCTCGGACGACACCGACGCTGTGGAGCGCATCACCATCCAGACGGGGACCTCCCTGGTGTACCCGCCGTCGGCCATGGCGGCGCACGTCGCCGCCGTGCCCAACGGCCTCACGAAGCGCACGACGCCGCTGAGCTTCCGCGCGCACGTGGCCATGATGGCCGGCTCGTTCGGGTTCGAGCTGGACCCGGCGCACCTGGCGGAGGCGGACCGCGCGGCGATCCCGGACCTCGTGGTGCTGCAGGAGAGCATCAACCCGGTCGTGGTGCGCGGCGACATGTGGCGGCTCAACCTGCCGGACGAGTCCAACTGGCCGGCGACCCTGTTCATCGCCGAGGACGGTGGGCGCGCGGTGCTCTTCTACTTTCAGATCAAGGCGCACTTCAACAACCTGTTCCCGATGGTGAAGCTGCAGGGCTTGGATCCGCAGGCGAGCTACCGGGTGGACGGCAGCATGACGATGTCGGGGGCGACGCTGATGCGGTTCGGCCTGCAGTATACGTTTGAGGGAGACTACCAGAGTCGGGTGGTAATACTGGAGAAGCAATAGCTGTATTAGATGTGGATTACGTTGGAGTGAAATAGAGGCAAAATAGGTGCGGAGGTCGCTTTGCTGTTCAAAGTTGTGCCTCACGCTGCAGTTTTATTCGTTTCTTATGCTTTCACCCCCCCTTCTTCATAAACTTCATGGAGTTCATATCCTACATCTCTACCCTCTAATCTATCCTTCTTCAATGCCCTCTGCAATTGTGCAGACTAGACACGACCGTCCATGAAAGGGACATGTAGATAGAGTACAAACTTGCAAGGTACCATGACAGTCTCCCTAATGATGAACGGGCTGAAGACGGCATATGTTCCCTGTGTGACAGTTTACGAAAGCCTGAATGAGTCCACACATTTGTACAAGCATGGCGCCGAGAATAAAGACGTGCCATATTTGGTGTGAGCTGGCCCAAGTGTCGAACTTGCCCGGCGCGAATCGCTCTGGGAAGCGAAACTGCAACCTCGCGTTAGATGAATAGTTTCTCATATGCTCTGATACACCTACCATAGATAAGCAAGCCCCAACGCCGTAAATAATAAGCTCGACGATGTACCACGCCAGCCCGGAATAGCGAAGCATGTAATGGATTCCGTAAATTGCGACGCCGTGTATGAGGGGGACGAAGGCCAAGACACTAAGTAAGACGTAGGCGCCCCTTCTTACGAGTTTCCAGCGCGGCGCTTGAATAGCTGGTATAAACATCAGCACGGTGGTGATAGCGCTCGTCGCTACGACCTAAACATAAGAAATATCTTGTTAGTTTTCTCGTGTCATCGGGACTGTGGCCCAGTAAAAGGCAAATACGGCGCTTCAGAATGACTAACAATCAACCAGTGAAGCTTTTGCAAGAGAGGCGAGCAGAAAAAGACGTAGTAAATGGCCGAGATGAGGGTGCCCTCTGTGGCGACGACCATGCCCAGCAGGTCCATCCGGTACCAGAAGCGCTGAACGGCCTCCGAGTGCGCGCTGAACAGGTGGAACATGATGCTCAGGAGCAGGAAAATCTCAGCGGAGCAGAAGAAGATGAGGAAGATGGCATAGTCACCACCCGAGACGCCGGAGAAGCGCGGCTGCGAGTGCAGGGCGGAGAGGACGATGACGGCGATGACGGGCAGGCCCAGCGCGCCGAGGATGTGCGTGTACACGTTGCACGTCTCGTTGTGCAGGTACTTGAGGCCGTCGAGCAATGCGCGGTGGTTGGGAAGTTCCCTCCGGTAGCCGCTGAGAATGTATTTGTTGCCTTGCCGCCATTTTGGTACCTCGTACCATGAGATAGTTCGGTCAGTGGTGTTGGTGGTGGTGGTGGTGGTAGGTGGCTGCAGCGACTCCATGGGGGAAAGATTGTGAGGAGGAATCGTGGAGGATGTTTCTTGAATTCTGCTGTCAACATGAGATTGTCATCATGATATTTGAAGGAGAGAGAAAAGATGCGACGGCAACGAGGCAGGCATGTTGCTTGCTTGGCTGAGAGGGTCGGGACAATGAAAGCTGTTGAGCGGGCGCACACCGAAGCACCAACCACATGGCCTCTTTTGGGACCGACTGCGATGGAAGCACAATCCCCGCTCGGCGTCTATATCTTTGATGTGTTTTCTTTACGGGATCTTGCCTCGGCGGTTAGGTGACGGGAGGTTGCTTACAGAACCCAGACAGCGGATCCGTGCATCGCGAAGGATCTGCGAGACCAATGCGGGTGTATTCAAGACGACATTCTTTCAGTTGTGGGGGGTTTTGTCCTTGGAAACTGCTTTGGAACTTGCCTTGGAAATAATTGCCTTTGAATTCGGACCAAATTTGCACTACGCTGTCTTTGGGGGAGAATTCCCTGACAGACTCGTCGATACATTGAACCGTTGGGATCTTTTGGGACCTGTTGACCTCAACGAACCCTTTGGAAAAGCTGAGAAAAAACCCTGACATGGAATAAACTTCAAAAGCGGGCTCTTTGGAAAAGCTGAGAATGAATATCGAAATCAAATATTTGTATCAACATACATGGCTATGAATAACTAACTACCAGGTGCCCGCCGCTGGTCCAAAGAACGAGCCATCAGTAGGAGGCTGCCTGGTTCGTGCCTTTTTCAAGGCGTCGAAAGTCTCGTCAACTACCGTGGTACCCCACCACGCGGGGAAGGATTTGGCTGATAGGCCAAGACCCAAGGCAAACAATACAATGCAAAGTGCATTGCCGACGTCGAGGGCGCCAGCCATGACATAGGTGTACCGGGCCCACCATCCCTTGTACTTGCCCATGATCCAAATGTTGAAGAAGCAGCCAACAACTAGCCAGTTGGACAGGTTCCACAGCGTAGCAGGAGGAATCATACCGCCGATGCTGAAGATGGCAGGGAAGTAGACAAAGCGGGCGATGCTGCGGGGGTATTTTCTGGCAATCAGCCAGTGAGCGACTGTGCATACAAATCCAATAAGCCAGAACCAGTTGATCCACGAGAAGAGAGCTCCAGGGCCGAACATGCGCTTGGGACCAACAACTCCCCAGATGACACTGGCGTTGTAGAAGGTGCGCGCGCCCGGGCAAATGAATCCTTGCTTTTGGTCGGGCTCGCAGAAGCCGGGAATGTTGCCCAGGAGGAAGTTGAAAGTGGCGACTTGCACGAGCGACAGCCAAACAACAGCAAAGAATTGTGCGCGGAACATGGAGCGAGGAGGAACCTTCATGTAGTGTCCGATTTTCATGTCCGACACGAAGGTGAGACCGTTGGCCATCAGCATGTAGCCCCAGCTCTTGAAGAGCATCATAGCGACGGGTCTGCCGGGAAGCATGTAACCAACGATGAATTCCGTGATGATGTTGAGGCCGGTTTGCTGACTGGTAATGGCTTGGATAATTCCAACAGGGAGGATCATGACGATACCCATGATGACGCAGAGGATGAATGCCCACCATGTGAGCTTGGTGTCCCAAACGAGAGAAGCAGCCAGGGCGAAGGCGAATGAAACGATGAAGACACCCATGAACCACCACTCAGGAGCCTCGGGGTACTTTCGCATGAGCTTCAGGTGAACATCAGGCTCCTCATATCTGGCATTCTTGGTACGGCGATAGATGTCCTTTCCGTAGAAAAGAACAACGTGAGTGACGGTAGACATGAGCGCAGCGAAACCCAGCGCATATGCCATGGTGAAAACGGGACCGATCAGTAGAGGCGAGTATGCTTCATAAGCCGCAACATTCAGGGTAAGGTCCTTGTTCAAAATTCGGGACGTGTTGTATACCTTGCCGAAATGGTCAAAGTTGTTGTTTGCGCTCAGAGGGAGATAGCGGTAGAACTCGGCACCTCCAAATGCAACGGCATAACCGCAGACCAGGATGATGAGCGCACCAAAGAGGGCGTTGTACAGGGCAAAGGAAGGGAACTGAAGAGGGTTGCCGAAGAAGCCGGCAACACCACTCCAATCGAGGGTTCCGGGAAGGAAGCCGAGACCGTTGCGGCCGCCAAATACCTGGTTGACTGCGACGTTGTGGGGGGCGGCCCAGGTAGGGAAGAGTCCGAGCATGCCTACAAAAGGAGCAATGGTGTTGGGAATCCACTGCCAGATGAAGGTGGCGCCGGAAACAATCATGAAAAACTTGTACCGACCCATGGTCCAGCCGTGGACGGGGTCGGCAGAGCCTCGCGAGTGCAGACCGTCCATGACGGAGCAAGTGATGAGGGTGGCAGGCCAGACCATGGCGGCGGGCCAAATCAGGAAGCGGCGCATAACACCGGCAAGACCGAAGCCCATGGCCTGGGTCGACATGATCAGGAGGATCTGGAAGCCCCAGCCCCAAGCCTGGCCGTAGAAAATTTGCTGCGCAATCAAGATGGAGATGGCGTAGCTGATGGTCGTGCCTGCAGCAGCCATCATGGTGATGAGGGTATGCTCCTTCTTGTTGAAGGGGCCGGGGTTCAGATCAACGCCAAAGATCTTGACGTTGGGCATGAACTTGGCCCAGCCGGTGCCCATGGGGTAGGCGATGAGCTGCACCACGGAGCTGGTGATGGAGACTTGGAGGTAGTGCTCGTAGAGGAGAACGTTCATGGCGCCGACGACGGTGCAGATGACGAAGCCGATGGTCCAGGCGCGAATGGTCTCGACATACTGGCTGGGATCGTCGGTAGGTTTGACCTTGGGCGCGAGTTAACAGTGATTCGGCGTTGTTGATGTTGGGGACTGCTTACCGAAGAGCGCACTTCCAAGTAGGGGGAGTCTTCCTGGAGAATGGACTGTTCAATGGCGGCCTCCTTCTCGGCGTCACCCGAGGCGATGGCACTGTCGACGGCAGCAATCTTGTCGTGGTCCATGAAGGGATCCCAGCGATGCTGACTCCGCAGGCGTCGAAGGTGCATGTCGGCGTGGGCGGCATCCTCGCCATGGCTCTCGGTGCGGTCGACGCCGCTGGAGACTTCAGAGACGGTGCTCCTGCTCTTGAATTTTTCCAAGAACCCCATTGTTGTCGATGGGTGCGCGATCAGGCCGCGTCGTGTAGAGGAATTGTCAAATCACGGACAACGGTGCAGGGATGGAGAGAAGCTGGGGTGGCGGGATGCGACTCTATATAGAGTTTTGATTGACAGGCATTGTTCGTAATGCAGCGGACAATGGGACAATGGAACCCTCTTCTACAATGTCTCGTGTCAATGCAGTTACCGCGGAATTTGCGTTGTCTATCGGTATGGTTCTGTTCCAAAAAAAAAAAAAAAGTTCCAATGCTTCCGCTATCAGTCAAGCCACCAGCAAAAAGTTCCTGTCAGCTCCAGCCTTGTTTTGGAAAAGTTCCTATTGTTTCCCGGACTGTTTTATCTCCTGCCGTATCTCACTTGGCGCTTGGCAGATAGAGTTGGGAACTTTTGTGCAAAAGTTCCCAAGCGCTCCTTGCTAATTTGAGTGCCAAGAATCTGCCAAGAGGCTACTACGGGACTGATACCATTCTGGATCATCACATGGTTCTCCGCAAAACAGCCCATCAGCGCCACCGGACCAAAAGTCCTAATTATGTAAAGTTAACATTAAAGAACTAAACGCCGAAGCATGCCGGAGAATTAAGCTTGTCTGTGGCGTGGAACGGGGATCGCCAGCGTTACATGTGCATGCCACACAGGACCAGCTGCTTGCATACTTGCACAGCGTACCTATCTCTGTATGTACCACTCGTGCTGCAGTGAGGCATGGCAGCCCAACGTCGCGCATTACCTACTAAGTACCTAGTAGGGTGTCCTTGCTCATGGCAGGTGTGCCAAGCCGTGTTGTGCTGAGATTTCCGCAGATGTTGCCCACACGATCAACATTTTGGGGGCTTGCCGTAACCCACGTAGCCCACGCAGCCCCCCCCACAGGATTAGTTTTATCGCACGTTGTGCCAAAGGTCCCAACGCCTTCCCCGTGTTCAGGCCACAAGGACCGAACATGTCCGGATCCCCTTGGCCGCTGGAACTGGGGCTAGGACTGGGGTCAGGCGAGGCAAGACATTCTATCGGAGTGATTTGTGTTTGCTGACGAGGCCGACTTGATTTGGAACATGGGAAGAAGTGATGAAAAGTAGGAGGGTTGGGTACGAGACAAGGGAGGGGTGGGTAGGTATTCAGAGCCAATTCTGCAGAATCCATGGGCGATAAATTGAGCACAATACCGCACCCAATGGGCAATCAATGGTGTACCTACATGCGAATTACCATTGGCCGCCTCTCCTTATTAGCGAGACCTAGGCAGTCTGCCCTTTTGGCGGCCAAGAGACTGCCATCCGAACCAAGGGAGTGCGGTCGCGGGCGCGTTTGCAGAGCTGTCTGCGATAACTTGGGCCGAGCAACCACAACAGCTATACGCGCATGGCAGAAGGAAAAATCGGGAAATAGAGTGGCCGAGGCTATACCAAGACAACGGGCGCAATGGTTGATTGAATCGTCCTCTTATCGTCTCTCCGACCGGCTGACTACCTACATACTATGTAGGTAGGTACATACATAGGTACGGTAGTAGCAATTCAGCGCAGCAGTATCCAGGCGTCAAGGCGGAGGTCCTAGGGGGGCGGGGGTTCACGATCGGCGGAGTACTAGCTTGATTTGCCAGCCATCAAAGTACTCCCCCACAGGTGCAAACATGGCCCATCTCAGTAGTATTCGTGATGGTGCTGCATTGGTTCCAGGGCCGCGGGTGGAAGAGACGGAGGTGGAACGAGAGTCTGATTTGTTCTTTAATAATTAATCGAAAGTTGATCACTACACAGGATCAGCACTGGGGGAAGAAAACGCAAAAAGAGGCCCTTGGTTGCATTGGCCCTCTCGGAAGGCACCATCGGCACATACCGGTAGACGTCCCATAGCTTTGGAACCAGCCTTCGCAGGCTGTACAAGCATTGCTCATACCAAACATTTCTCATCCGCGCAAACTGTAGCAGGATGGCCGGGTCCTGCGCCTTGTGGTCCAGGTCGCGCCAGTATCCTCGTGCGCTCCGAGTCTCGTACTCGAGGACGTCAAGAGGCCAGTCGCAAGGCCGAAAAACGTTTTTGGAGACGTCGGACGGGAGTGCGTCGGCCCTGCCTACATCAAGCTCAGTACCAAGTGATATAGAGAGATAATCAAGGGCATCCTTTTCGACGATAGGGACTTTGATGGCGTCCAGCGCTTCCCTTTGGATGAGCTTGGCGATATGGACTTTCTCGGTGGCGGCGTATTGTAGCTTGTCGGCGTCGGTGATATTTTCGGTTGATATTGCAGGCGTGGAGCAAGGCATTGCATTCGAAATTGCACTCTCAGAATACAGTATAAGGAACGTGATATCGTTAAATGGCTTTGCGAGGCCTTATATGTTGTGCGTGGCGGTGCTGGTAGTGTTGTGTTTTCTCAAAAAGCCGTTTGACTGTGCAAGATTCCTTTGTTTACTTTATTAGGAGGTACAGGGGGGTCGGCTCTCTGATTCTGCCTCTGCCTCTGCCTTTAACGTTAGCGCATCTGTAGCCATCATTTACCCTACAGCGAAACCTACCCTGCAGTCCGGACCCTACAGTGAAACTTACCCATCCGTCACGTTGCAAATGAAACATGAGAGGGTCAAACTTTACTAAACTCAGTCTAAGAAAAAGAGAGCGAGTCTCAACATCAACGACTGTATTCATACATCAACATTGGGGCACAAACATTAGTTTCGTAACACCACAAGACCAAGCACGTGGTCGACGGCAACCCGCACATCAATCAAACGAGTCAGTCGAACGAAACTGCGGGGAGTGGCACAAGGCTGAGTCTGGAGAAGGCTGCTCAACGATAAACAACACATACGGTATCGCACTCAAAGATTTGTAAGTCGCCAATACGAGACAGACCATTTCGGTTTCTCGTCAGCGTCTTTTTGCTAACTCAGCCTCGTCCCCAACAGCCTTTTCCTGAACCCCATGGTGTACGAGAACTGCACCAACCTTTTGGCAGGGGTATACTACTGTGTCGAGGCCGTTGGTCATGTCTCGGACTACCCCGGATATGGTGACTTAACCTCGCGCGGCGCTCCCATCAACCCTATTTGCGCTACGCCTCTGCCGCAGAATGGTCCGCTCCTCGGAAATCTGACCAATGAAGAGCCCATAATTCCGCTTGCGAACGGCACTCGCAAAGATTGCTACGGGTATGTCACATACACACATCACATGTTATTCGCATTAGTAAACCTTTTCTAACCAACACTATTCTCTACACAGCTATACTTACTTTACTAATGTTACCGATATTCTTTGCCCCAGATTGCTGGAGCCTAGCAATGCTCGTGGGGTTAGCCCTTGAGGTCGGCCATCGCAGAACCACGAGTAGTCGAGATGCTAACAGCCTTTAGGAATTTATCTTTTGGAACCCTTCCCTAGCTCAAAGTGCGCAGCAAGGGAAAGCGGATGATCCTGAGACCTCACCAACAATCGACGAACACGACTACACCTACCCATGCACCCTTGCAGCGAATACGTCGTATTGCATCGTCCTCTCTTCTCCAGTGCCCTGTAAGTGCGCCCTTGTCTGGGCCCCTTGCTGTCCGTTTTTCTCGGCCAAAATTTCCGACTTGCCCTCTTAACACAGCCACGGGCCCCTCACAGCTCCAACGTCCAGCACCACGAGCCGCTGGCGAGATTGTCAATTGCACTTCCTGGGCGCTAGTGCATGACTTCGACACTTTTGCGAGCGCAATGGGTCTCTACAACCTTGACATTGAGACTTTCCATAAAATGAAACCGACTGTTCAATCGGATTGCGCTGGACTCGCTGCAGGAACGTTCTACTGCATGTCAATATGGCCTGGTGGTGGTCTGGACCCCGCGCTTCTCGAGGACGATGGCGAAGACTTCAACACAACAACGACCCTTGCGTCTTCAACAGCGTCGCATCCTTCCACGCCATCCCCCGTCCAGACGGGCATCGTGAGCGGCTGCAACAAGTTCTACAAGGTCGCCCCGGGCGATGGCTGCTACGATATTGCGCACGCTGTGGCCATCGACCCAGACGACTTTTACTCATGGAATCCCGCCGTCCGGAACGACTGCACTGGCCTACAGGCCAAGGTCTACGTGTGCGTCGGCGCCGATACCGCCACCCTAACGATGCCAACAACCACCATGATGTCGGGCTTGAGCCCGGGCGCGCCGACACCCACCCAGGACGGCATGGTCAACGACTGCGTCGGGTTCTAGAGGGTCAAGTCCGACGACGGCTACTGCGCCATCGCCCACGACGCGAACATTGATGTTGAAAACTGTACCAGGTGAAATTAGGTCGTTAAAGAGGATTGTACCGGTTTATAGGCCTGTTGACCAGAGTCTTCTGGGTACATCCGGAACGTTCATCCGTCCTACCGAAGCATAGTATATAGGCACATCGTACAGCACACACAGATAACTTGAATCAATCATATTATTCTATCTCAATCCTATCATGTCCCTGAACTTGATTCTATCAAACCCAACTACTACGTCTGCATTAGCCACAAAGGCAGCGGCGGAGCGAGCCCGCCGCCTCCGCCAACGACAACAATTCCGGACGGGGGCTCAGGCGCGACGCCAACGCCAACGCCGACACAAAAAAGCATGGCCGACCACTGAAAAAAGTTTTACAAGGACAAGTATGGTGGCGGATGTTGCAACCTTGCGGCAACAGAAAACCTTTCTCTCGATGACTTCTACAGGTGGAACCCGGCCGTCCATAGTGACGTGCGGGCGAACGCATATATCTGCGCTGGGGTATTAGATCTCTAGTAGCTTTGTTTTCTTTGTGATACTCTATTTTCACTAGTGTTTACATAAAGAAAACATTGTATACAACTTCAGCAAATTAAGAATAAGGGTGGTAAACGCTCAGTTCGTCTGAGCCATTCAAAGTGAAAGGAACTTCAAAACTGGGAGCGAAATGACTGCAATCAACCACGTCAAGGCCCTCAACTGGGTAATTATACTACATTTCACTTCCAAACGGGTGCGGCACATCGCCTGAAGCGTCACTGTAAGTGAACCTGGTAGCGGCTTTGTCCACACTTACGTACCGTCCCCTTTTTAAGAAATTTTCTCTGTCTAGCCTGATATGCATTCGAGACCTCTCCTCTAGCACGCGGTCTCTCCAGGGCGACTTTTCTCGCAGATTCTTGAGTAGCGTAACGTAACTAGCGCCGTCTTCCATAAAGGCTATGTTACTCACCTCGACGGAACGAAGGGAAAAGGGTAGGGCCTCAAACAGTGTCATTAGCTTAGACTGGTGTATAAAGACCCGGATGATGCTAAAATGCTTTAAGCGGGGCCAGTTCTTCACAGGGAATACGGCTAGCAGAGGCAGAGACGTCTCTGCTTTAAAATCTTCAACGCCTTCAACCTGTGAAGGATACCCATGCATATCAATGTCCATGTTGCTTAATATACTGAAGTGCTCTAGATCCGTCGTAGCGGCCAGCGCGCCTCTTAACAGCCCGCTGCGAAAGGAAGAAAACTCCTCAGCTTCTGGAAATCCGGTGTATAAGGCAAGATCGAGACGTCGAAACCCCGATTTAGACAGGAGCGCCATAAAGTCATCGTACTCTTAGTATGGCTGGTTAAAGATGTGACAATTCATACTGGTGTTGCGGTGGTGGATCGCTATGACAAACTCAGATATACTGTGCTCGCTCTCGGCCAGCGTCCTTAATAGAACGCGAAACCCACGCTAAATGTTCTTATACTCCTCGAGAGTATAATTAATGCTATACCTCAACTTGAATTTCTCGTGCGCCCCCCATCCATAAAGCTCTAAATGCGTTACTCCTTCCTCCTCGCCAGGCCAGCCACGTGGAGTAAGGTACGCGAATGTCTCTGGAAACACTCGAAACATGGGCGTCTGGTACAACGGGCTCCCCATGTAGAAACCCCGTGCAGCTAGTGTGAGCGTGATGCTTCTTAGGGATGGGAAGTGCTGTAGACCGTGTTTCAGCGCGTCAATGTCCGAACCAGATTCCAGGACGGCCTTTGCTCTATTATAAGCTTCCTATAGTATTGCTAGCAGTCTTCGAGGCTCATCATATTTTCTAGTATCGTGTTTCCGTTCTAGCCGCCCTCGGCAAAGTTGAACCGTAACTCTAAAGTTAGTGTATATGTCCTGCCTCTTTAGAACCATTCCGGGCAATCCTCGGGTATGTTTTCGGCACGAAGAAGCCCCTAGTCACTACGTCTGTAATCAGTGTCGATGAGCCGCGCATCATCCCATACAATCTCCGTGACACGGTGACGAAAATTCTCGTGGTCGGCAATGGCGCGAAAGACCTGGATATTCAGGGGTTTGCTGAAAGGAAAACTCGAGCAAGCCTTAGAAGCACTGTCTTATAAAGAGATTTGCTTACTGCTCGGAGGCACTTAATGTCGATGTTTGTAAGATACGACGTGACCTGATCCAGCAACTCCGTTGGAAGCTGAAGCAATAAAAATGGCGCGCTTTCACCGGAATTAGATGCCATTCTCTTTCGTGGTCATATTATGTTAATAGAAGGACTTGTGTTAAGGTTAGGTTAAGTTGAGTTTGTATGCGTTTGTTTAGAGGCTAAGTGTGCTTCGAAGTTCTTTGTTCTTCCGCTGCCTTCCCATGTGTCGGCGGGGGCGCAACAATAGCCACAGTAGAATAACAACAATCACAACAACAGCAGCATTATGGAACAGATAGATATCCAATTGATCGCGTGACTATTGTCCATAACGGCGATAAAATAACCGTAAGGACTATGACCACGCCGCCATCCGATGACACCCGCTCCAAGTATACGCTGCAAGTACAGGAAGGACTATGAAATCAAAGGTGAACGCCACTCTAAAAGCTACACTTGAACACGGAACCGCTGATTCTCAACATGGCCAAAATCGGATCTTGTTCTAACAGCGCAGACATTTGGTGCCGATATGTCCGCGTCACAGTCAGATTCGACTGCCTCTTTCTCGTGCCAAAGCCCACGGGGAGCCAGCATGCAGCAGCACTATTCTGAGCTTGATTTTGTTCAGGAGGTATGTCGTGGCTGGCGCGCCTACAGGAACCATCCTAATAAAAATTCGGCCTGGAATAACTGCGCATCAAACCAGAATGCACCTAAAAGACTGGATGTAAAGTCGTTCGTTGTAAATTCGCTGCCCCGCTCCACCGCCTTCCCTTTCTGCTATTCAGCCCCTCTTTTCGCGCGATTTAGTGAAGCTGCCCCACTTTATGCACCTGGCCGCTTTACGGATTTCTATAAGACTCGACCGCCATCCTCTCTAAGGTCTTCCGCCCATTATTTTTACATTCCCACCTATTGTCCTCTCGTCTCCCTTTGCCTCGACAGTATCACATCCCCCCTTGCCTAGCTGTAGCGACACTCACCCGCATATGTTGTAATTTTGTTAGCTGAGGCCACAATGCTAACCCTACTCATGCCGTCCCAGCCGTGACGACGCGACTGACGAGTTTACTAACGCTGGGTCCATCCTAAACGCTGTTTCGCTACCTTTTGAATTTCTAATGACCTTATTTACGGAAGTTTTTTTTATTATTAATACGCCGCCGAAAGTGACGAAAAACAACAAGAGCCGACTGGTTCTTTACCACTTATCGCCACTAGAAGTTCCTACTATAAAGAGTATAGTGAAGCGTACACTACTACGTTAGCTTAACTAAGGGCTAAAACACGGTGATGTGTTTAGCTCTACACTACTAGACGTTAGACGCTTTCCGAATAACACGTGTCTAAGCTAACTTTAGTAGATCCTTATAGCCACTAGTGTACACTCACTAATAACCTACTTAGCGTAGTATAGTAGAAGCTATAGACTAGCTTATATATGGGGGGAGTCTGACTATAATATATACGGCTTATATTAACTATGTATTAAACTATAAAAGAGCCACTAATAAAGGCCCGCCGATCTACGACCGTGTAGGGAGCCCCTAACCACGTCTTAGTGTCGTGATTTACTATCACAACGAAGCTATATTAGCTACGTGCGACTACTGTAGCTAGTACACTTAACTTAGTCTAATTATACAATATTTGCTTCTCGGATGTAAGGGTTCTAATACCTTACTTTAAGCTTCACGACGGAAGATAAGCTATACTAGGACATAATTCACTAGCTTAGCCGTTTAGTGGTGGCTTAGGAGCCCCTCTCCTAGGTTGTAAGGCACTTATACGCTTTATAAAGTAGAAAAAAGGGTGTTATAATGAAGTTGGCTAGCTATATAATAGAACGCTGTATATTACCTATGTTAGCTAGAACGCTATAATAAAGCGAGTGCCTAGAAGCATTAGTAGGTCTAGATGGATAGCTCGTTCTACGGCCACTTAAGCCGTGAAACACAACGATATATAGCTAGCTAGTTTCCCTCGTCCTATTTATAAACTAGACCTACACCCTTATACTTCTTTATCTTCCTAACCTTTTCTTTAGTACGACTATAATAAACAAATTAAGGCTTACTAAAAATAATAGGCTCCTCTAATCCCTATACTAAGGATAAGTTGTCTAAGAGACTTAGCTTCTTATCTGACTCTCTAATCTTAATCGCTTCCTCCTAAGCTAGTTCTATTAGTTCCTATGATATTTTCTTAGGTGGAGGAATAGAAAAGCTCGAAGTCAACCGCAATATAAATCCTAAGCCTAGTAATATAGTCCTGAATCATTTATTATCGTATATTATTAAAGATAGAATAGTATTCTTATTTACTAATAATAAGAATCGTATTTAGGCACTTATAGCTAAATATAAGTAGGTAATAAGCGGCTAGGCTGCCTAGACTCATTATATTAGGTCCGATATCTTAGCTACTTAAGGTACAGTAGATTTAGATGTTATATAACTGACTATAGGTTAGCTAATCGAGTTCTTTAAGTGACGATGAAGACGTAGTGGCGTTACCTAATGTACATAACCACAACGACCGAAGGGTTAATAAGCCGAAGAAAGCTAATACACTAGATGGGGACTCTATATCGCGCAGGACTCACCGTAGTAAGAAATAGCGCTCTAGAGGCCCGAGTCGTGTTTAGAAGAAAAACACTACAGTAAGGAGCGGTAAGTCCTATACCTTTTTACGTTTAGGAGGAGCACAATAGGCAGTGAGAGGCACTATAGAGTGCGAAGTTCATTAGGCGCCTACCTAGCTACTAGTCGCCTACCTTAAAGGGAATAACGCCTTATAGGAAGCTAGAGATTTAGTGGTGGATTTATTTAGTTCTAAGACGTAGTATAAGGAGGCACGAAAGCTAGGGTTGTTACTATAACGAACATAATAGGCCTTTATTTAGTATGTGATTATACTTTATAATATTAACTATCACTCTATAGCGTGCTGTTTTAATACGAAAAAGCCGTTTTAGTTATTACTCTAGTGCCATTAGTGCCTATGTTCTAGTAACAAAAAGTCTAACTAAGCCTACTTAATTATAAGCGTTCGCTTATATATAGTGGCTAATGCCGCTCGAGTGTGGTTCTACTATACTAATAAACCTTTTAGCTAGCTCTAAGATATATAGCCTGCGCCTATATTATAGAATTTGCTTATATATTATTTATATTATTAGGAAACATACCTTAGGCTGTTAATAAAAACTTATATAAAAATACAACAGTCGATAGTAAGCATCTATCCGTATTAACAGCTATAAAATTTTAATAGGTTAGTATGTTAATCGTCCGTTGTCCTCCTTCTATTCTTTACTGCCCACGGCTCAGCCCACGTTCCCCACTTTAACCACAGCCTATATATCACATTATAAAACGCCAGCATACTATATATAAACCCCGTATGGCTCTAATTAAAGGTCTATAAAGCGATACTATAAACCTACACTAATCTAGTCTCATAGTGGAGAAGCCAGGCCACTACAGACTAACCCACTAAGCCGAACTAAAACACACAACACTATTCGTCTAAGCGATATCCTCCTAGGAAGACTACAGCATACTAAAACACGTTCTACTAGGACGAATAAAGCATAATGAGTCGCCGAATCGAAGTCTCCCTAAGTTAGTAAACCCTAATATAGTGACATAGCAACTTTAATAGTAGACACCCACTGTTAGTATAATAACGTGTTATAGGATAAATAGCGCCGTATTAACCCCACCCTACCCTAAAGGGCTTAGTGAGTTTAGTAAAAGTCTTAAATGTTTTATCCTATTTCTATCCTTATAACCGTATAGGACTAAGAAAGCCACTTATACTATAATAATTCTACTATAGACTTTCGCGCTATTAGGTTAATTACTAGTATACTTTTAATAAAATTAATAAAGATACTAATTTTAGTCTCTAGTATATTAGTAGGCTTAATAAAGGGCTTTATATCGCTGTTAACTAAGCGCTTAAGGCTTATTAGTTTTAAGTTACGAACTCGAATAAGCTTCCCTAGAGATTCACATACATTAGTAAAGTAGCTAAGTGGCAGTATAATGGATATAGAGATTATACTTTACTTATTAAAAAATTCAGTAGAGTGACACCCCTTCTTAAGTAGGGTAGACGGAAATGGGCTAAGAACTTTAGTAATCCTTACTAAATAGTTATCCTTAATAGTCCATATTCTGTTTTCTAACGCTTTTCTAGAGAAGAGAACTATACCTTAAATAAACTCTATAACCTATTTATATTAGACTAAAAAAATTAGTATTTACTATAATAGGGCCGTTTAGTATTCTTATAAGGCACCTAAGGCTCTATATATTAACACTAGTATCCTAAGGAGTGTTAATAGTTACTTTAGGTGCCCTTAGTGCGAGTGACTGAATTAGATCTAAAAGATGATTCTCCCGCTAGGAAGCTAAGCGTAAGTTAGTAGGCTTTTTAACTAGAGACGTTAATAGCTACGTACTAACGCTAAAGTTAATAATCCTAACGTATAGTGATGCTATATTAGTGATAAGCGGTGTTATAATAACTTCCTAAAGTGGGACTATAGCACTATTTTAGCGACCGATCGACCGTAGAGGAATAGATTCGAGGTACTCTAAAATAGTATCGTTTAGAGTTTCTAACTCTAATAGTATATTCGTTAGCTTAAGGTCTATTTATTAAATTAGTAACGAACTATAGTAGGTTCTCTGTGATGTATTGTACTATACCTATATGAATGATACTGCACTCTCTATAAAGAAAGTCTAGCCCTATTAGAAGCTGCCTTATAATTTCTTTTACAGCCTTTATAGGTAACCTTCTGTCTTTGTATTTAGTGGCTTAGAAGTCTAGATGATGCCCTAGCACGTTAAAAATGAGGCAAACGTAGTCTCTATTTAGCCCTCTATAGTTAAATTGTCTAAGGAGATGCAGTAGGTATTTATAGCCTTTATAAGAACTACTCTAAGACACCTCTAAAATCCTTAAGAGAATCTTACGCTTAAAGATATTGTGAGAGCCACTATAGTAATTAGCTCTTAGTATTTTTAGTGCTATGTTGTGACAAACGAATAGGAAGACGGAAGGAGCGGCCCGTTATGCAG
>NW_017387396.1:0-23647 GCF_001636725.1 Cordyceps fumosorosea ARSEF 2679 | reverse complement strand
TCCTTCTCGGGCCGCCCTGTGTCACTCTTGTCTGTTCGTAACACTAAAGGGTTAAATATAACTCTAAGAGGAAGAGTATCTTAAGTTATTAAAAAATAGATTCTTTTACTTTTCTTTATATAAACTATACTCCTTTTTATATAAGCTATATAAAGGGGGCTACTACTATAGAGAATTAAAGGATAAACTTATAGTAGAAGTTTATAAATCCTAAGAAGCTTTATATACTTATAAATTATATTAAAGACTCTTAATCCTATATTATAACTACTTTACTTAAGTCTAGTTTTAAGGACTTACTTACTATAATAATAAACCCTAAGTATTTTACTATTTAAATAAAGAACTTATACTTATTAATATTAATATAGAGTCTAACTTTCTTTAAGTAGTATAAGACTAATTTTACTTTTACTTTATAATCTACTCTATTACTAGAGTTATATATTAAGATATTATTAAAATATACTATTATAAAATCATTTAGAGTGTTCTTTAATATACTATTAATATATCTTTAAAAGCTTACTAAGGCTTTAGAAAGTCTAAATAAGTATATAAACTACTTAAATAGACTAAAGTAAGTATAAAACACTATATATTTCTCTTACTCTAGCTTTATTTAGAGTTTATAGAAGGCTAAGTGGATATTAACCTTTATATGCTATTTTACTATTAAGAGAGTATAGAGTATCTCTTTTATTAATAGTAAAGAGTATTAGTTATCTTTTATAATAGTGTTTAAGGCTCTATAGTCTATATAAAACTACTAACTACTTACTAGCTTCTTAATAAAGAGAACTAATACTATAATAAAGGAGGAGCTAGCTTATATTCACCCTTTATTAAGTAAGCTAGTAAACTATTAATATACTTTTAGTAGTTAGTTATAAAATATCTAATATAGTCTCCTATAAGAGAGTTCTTCTAGTGTACTATTTAAATATATTTTAAGTTTTATATTATAATTAAACCTTAACTATATTAGGGGTAGGCTAGTTACTTTTTCCTCTATAAAGAGGTCTTTAAACTTATTATACTATTCTAAGAGGCACTATTCTTTTATTAGGGTATAGTATAGTATAGTATTAATCTTATATAGACTTATTATTATTATTTTTACTTTAATACTAATTATATAGAATTTATTTTTTAATACTTTATAAAATCTCTTCCTTATAAGTAGAGTAGAGTATAGTATTAGACTATATTATTACTATATATAAATACACTAATTAGGCTTATTTTTTAAGTAGAGATATTTTACCTTTATATTAATAATTAAATAGTACTATTATAACTAAAGTAGTCCTAAGATTACTAGGTAGAAGAAGGCTAGGATAATATAGAATAGTATAAAGAACTACTAACTATCTATATTAATATATATTTATACTACCTCTACTATAGTAAAAAGTAGTATATCCCCTACTATAAGGTGGATCTATTTTAGTAAAGAGAGAGTAACCTATTATTATTATAATAAGTCTATTAATCCCTCTTATATTACTCTATAGTACTTATAACTAGTATTAATTAATATATTTAAGGGGGTAAATATATTAATAATACTTAGTACTAAGAATAGTTTTATATTTATACATTTTCTTATTTATTTCTATACTTAACTCCTTTCCCCCCCTTTATTATTTAACTTCTATATTATAAGTATTATTATATTATTTAAAAGGAGTTACTTTTTTAAATATTACTATTTTCTATCTTTAAGTTACTACTTTAGTTAATAATTATTATAACCTAAGATTATTATATATTTAGTTATCTTACTAAGAGTAAGTAGTATTTTATAATATAATATCTATTTTAACTATACTAAAAGTAGGCCCCTAATTCCCTTTAAGAGTATAATACTAACTTAGACACTTAGGGTGCCCTCTCTTACTCCTTTAACTAGTACTATAGTCCTTTTATAGGGGCCTTTAAATAGGTATAGAATACACTAATTCTTATTATTACTATATCCCTATTAGTATTAACTTAGTATTAAGTTAGTAGTTTACTACTTTATAATTAATAGTTCTCTTTAATTTAAAAGGATTCTAAGTCTATAGAGATTATTTAAATATCTTATACTATTATATTATAGTCTATTTAAAAGATCCACTTATTAATAATTAAGCTCCTTATAGTATCAAAAAGAGTAAACTAGAGCTTATTTAACTTAATTTTATTTACTTATACTAGCCCTCTTACTATTACTAATTCCTATTTAAAGTATATATAGTAGTAAAAGAAGGACTCCTTTTCTTACTATTTTATTAAACTAAAATGTATTATTACTAGCTCCTAGTAGTAAGGGTTATTAAATACTATTTTATAATAACTTAAGAATAAATAAGAGTCTAATTCCCTTTAATAGCCTCCTACTTTAAAGTAAACTATAACCTTTTATTATATAATTAAACTAAGGCTTAACTATATATATATAAACTAGGCTTATAGTAGACTAATAAAGACTTTATTAATTTCTAGTTTATACTCTATTACTTACTTTTAACCTATAAAGGTTTTTATATTTTTATTAAATTTTTTACTCTATAAGAGAGGCTTTTATTAGATAACTATATAAGTTAATACTAGTTTAATACTAATAGTCGTCTATAAAGGCGGCTATATATATCCACTCTAGCCCTAGGAGCTAGTTAGTAGGAGTTACTTTTAAAGAAGCTATATTTCTATTTATAGTTTATTATTTTATTTAAGTAGGGTTTAATTTAATAATACTAACTTAATATAGTCTATTAGAGTATCTTAAAAAGACTACCCTACTTTTATTATAATAATTAAAAAAAAACTAAGAAGAGATTTAATTATTAAGGACTAACCTTATAGTTACTATAAGTAAGTGTTAATATAAGGTTTAAATTAAATCTCTTATAGAGGAAGAGGTAAGGAGGTTATAATAAAGTGGCTACTATATATAAGGGGGAGTCCCCCCCCCCTATTAGCCCTATACCTTAGGCTACTAGGCTATTAGTCTAGTTAGACTATAGCCTAAGCTTTTATAAAAGTAAGTAATTAGATAATTAATTAAGCTTTAAATATAAATAATAGAATTATATAAAATACTATTAAGTACTTATTAAACTATTAGTATTATAAAAGCTTAGAGTATAATATTATAAATACTATAAAGTATATAGGTGGGGCTAAGTAAGGTAGAATAAGGCTTATTATACTAGTTACTAAAAAGAATAAGAGGTTATATAATCTCTTTAGGATTAAAGACTTAAGCTATTAAGCTATTAATCTAAGAATAGGATCTAAAGGATTAAAGGTTAAGCCTTCTAATCTAGAGTTATAGTAGAGAGGTAGATAATATAATAGTAGCTCATCTCTAATCTATAGTAAATCTATTTCTTAGGAAGTAAGTTAGATTAAATATATAATAAAGTATAGATAAGTAGTATTATAGTTTAAGTTATATTAGGAGGTTACTCTTAATAGTAGAACTATTACTTAGATTAATTAGTAGAGATCTAGTCTAACTATCTACTAGAATCCTCTTTATTATATATCTATCCTATCCTCTACTATATTACTTAGATTATTTAGTTTACCCTATAATCCTAGTGATCTTAGATTAATACTAGATTACTATAATCCTTAGTAATCTAGTTATATAACTAGTTCTTTTATTCTTAGACTCTTATAAGCACTCTATAGTTACTTTTTTAGACTACTCTACCCTTTATCTATAGTACCTTAGTGTATCTATAATAGATAAGTACTTAAAAAGAAAGTATTCTTATAACTAAGTAGTCTAAATTTCTACTAATTAATCTAAGTAATAGCTTTATTATTAGAAGATATCTTTTAATATAATTTATACTATAATAACTACTTATATATATTTATATACTTAAACTAACTCTTTATTTAAAAAGTAGACTAATATAATAGTAGCTTAATCCTAATCTATAGTTAGTCTATTTCTTAAGTAGAGAGTTAGTTTAAATATATAAATGTATATAAGTAGTTATTATAATATAAGTTATATTAAAAAATATCTCCTAATAATAGAACTATTACTTAAATTAATTAGTAGAGATATAGACTACCTAGTTATAAGAATACTTCCTTCTTAAGTATTTATTTACCTCTCTATTCTAATTCTAAATTAGAAGGTTTAACCTTTAATCCCTTAGATCCTATTCTTAAATTAATAGCTTAATAGTTTAAGTCTTTAATCCTAAGGAGATTATATAATCTCCTATCCTTTTAGCGGCTAGTATAATAAACCTTCACCTTATATCTCTTAGCCCTATCTATATGTCTTATAGTATTTATAATAGTTAGTTATAATAATAAAGTATATTCTATATAACCTAATAATTATACGTTTAGGGAAATAGCTCTATACATAGCTACTATAGAGTAGTATCCTAAGATGATTCGTCTCCTTATTATAAAGGGCGCTAATATTAACACTATAGATGTTAACAGCCGAACTCTACTCATAGAAGCAGCATTTTAGGGCCGGTTAGAGAATATGTAGATCCTTTTACAGCACAGTGTAGATAAATCGCTCTAATACATCTATAATAGTAGCCTCTAACTCGCTATAGTAGACTTCACTAAGCCGATAAAGAGAAATATAAGGGCTCGAAGGATACGTGTAGGTGGTTTAACTAGCGAGCCTATATATAAGGAGGACTCGTACACCCGTGATCTCGACCACGAGCACATTATCCGGCTGTTAGATAATAAAGCGCTAAGCCATCAGCCTCTATAGTTAGAAGGGTTTATATTTAAGTATAGTAGTAGATAGAGCCACCTATTTATCTTATTAACGACTTAGTTCAGCCTACTAAGCGAATAGAACACTATTACTAGCCTGTATTACGCGTAGGGATTTATAGATATTATAGCCATAAGTGGTTAGGGCTATAGAGAGAATAAAGTGATTTATATTACTAGTTAAGAGTGGATAACTAAGGTGTTAGAATTATATACACTCTTTAAGTTTAAGCTTTAACCTTATACGTATAATTATAGTATAGTGGGTTAGTAGGAAGTATACTATATAGAGAAGTAGCTAATTATATATTTTATTAACTAGTATGTGTTTCTTAGGACAGAGATTTAAAGGCTAGGAGAAAAAGATGTTAAAATTATGGACCTACTTAAGTAATTAATAGTGGGAGTATTAATAGAAGATATAGTTATATAATAACGACTAGAGGAGGAGTAAAAGGAGGAGGTAAAAGAGAGGAAGTTTAAACATAGGAAGCTATAGGCTATTCAGCCGAAGATATTAGTTAGAGGAGTGGTTATTATAGTAAGTAGACCTATCTATAGTAAGTATAAGTGTTTTATTACTTATATAAATAAGAGATAGAAGCTAGCTTTAAGGGTATAATATTATTACTTAAATAACTAATACTATAAGTACTTATTATAATTGAGTATAGTTATAATAAGTATATAAAATTTAAAATAAAACTATAAGTAGAAAAGATTAAAGTTTTATATTCTATACTACCTTATAGCTTTAATCGGCTAGTGTCTTAGTTAGTCTAGTCCACCTTCACTACTCCCCTACTCACTTATGTCTACTAACTATAAAGCTTATTAAAGCACAGTATTACTATATAAAACTACTATTATTTAACATTAAGGCATCAAAATAACATCGTTATAAGCGTCGCCTAGAAGCTTCTTAACTAGTAGTAATACGCACGCAGTATGAATTCACACTAGTGAGCCGCTAGGGCTGTCGTTAATAGCCGCACTCTACTAGGCCTCCACACCTTTCAGCAAGCCATGCCTCAGCTTCAAGTGCAAGCCTGGGCAAGAACATCAAGTGCAAGCCTGGGCAAGAATAGACAACTACTAACCAATACGTTTAACGAACCCTATTAAACACTAGCTTATAGTAACATTTTATTTTCCTTAAAATCCTTAGGTGTTCGCCTAATTAGAAGAGGATATATTTTATCCTATATATTTAGTTAAATACTTTATTTTATAGAATTTCTATAGATAGAATATACTATATTAATATAAGTTAGAAAGTAATTATTATTTATAGAGTAGTAGTTATAGTACTAATGTTATTAGTGCACTAAGATATAAAAGTCAGCCCTATTATAGTGGCTTATTTAATTATATCTTATTATTATATAATATATAGCCCTAGTGAAATTTTCTCTTAATCTATTATACTTTAGTATTATTAGGTAATAGGCTGAATATAAGCTTAGTTTTTATTTATTCTTTACTTAGTATTACTCTAGTGAAACTTTATATTATTAGTAGTTAACTCTATTCTCTAATAGTAGTATTTAGGATCTAATTTTTAGGAACTAGTTTGCTTTTATCTCTAGGGTTATCTAGGGTGAGCCATTTCTCCTAATCTTTACTAGAGTAGAACGATTAGGGTGTACATAGTAGTGATGGTTAGGGCTAGAGTAAAGATACTAGTACCTAAATCCAATATTATACTTTTAATACTATAGTTAATATCTACTTTATCTATAGACTTACTAAGAACTAGGATAGTATAATAGTAGTTTAATATAATAGTGGCTTAGTCCTAATCTATAGTAGGTTCTTAGGAAGTAAGTTTAACTTAATATATATAAAGTATACTTAAGTAGAGTAGTTATAAGTTTAATATTAAAAGGTTAAGTTTTAATAAGTAAACTATTACTTAGATTAATTAGTAAAGATCTAGACTAACTATCTACTAAAAATCCCTTTCCTATATATACTTATCTATTTCTTTATAATTCTTTAGATTACTTATAATCTAAGTAATCTTTAGTATACTACTAGATTACTATAATCCTTAGTGATTTAGTTATATAACTTCCTACCTTAGACTAAGTATTCTATAGGTGCCCTATAGTTACATCTTTAGGCTGTCTTTCCTTTATTATCTATATCCTTTATACGTTTGTAATAGATAGTATGTAGATGGATAGTCAGTACCCTAGCCGGCACCACCTACTCCCCCCTTACATCTCCTAAGAGCTTGACTACTCACGTATGGCTATAATGTATTTATCCTACGGCGGTCAGTTGCATCTTAAAATCGCCTACTCTACTATACTATAACCCTTATAAAATCACTTCGTCTAAACTGTTATATCTAGCTTTAATTAGTTTAGTCCTTTCCTCTATATTCGTTGCCCGGCTATCATTACCCGTGGCAGCTTTATAATCTTGAAAATAAGGAAAGGGCTTAGTAATACTGTCTGTAAACGTTGGCCTGTAAGAAGGCAAATGTTGGTAGTAACCTTCCTTCTCCCACTCAGGCAGACAATCTTGACATCTCGTTGTTTCCACTAATGGACTGCTAAAGATTCCACGCAGTTAGAACGGATAGTCTCCCTCGGCAACCCTTTTAAGCAAGCCCGATTCCTTCTGCAATCTTTCCTGCTCATGCAGGTAAGGGAGCAGAATATCAGCCCAGTGGTGTTTGCCCTTCCACGTAGACACAGTTTCATCCCACTGCTCGATTGCCTCCGCCAAGCGTCCCGGAACATGAGGCTCTTCGGCAACAGCAGTAATGGGTTCAAAGTAAGTTCGAACAGTAAACATGAGAGCGCCAGAGCGGGGGAGCCGTCTGAGAGTTTGTCGCTCCGATCGGAAGTAAAGGTCTTTAACAGTCACACCCGCAGAATTCGCAGTTGCCCAAGCTTGAAAATTATTAGAGCCCGGTGCTCGAAGGTTATCAATGTCACTTACAAGCCACATCCTTGCCGTCCTGGTCTCCCATTCGATGGGACCAATGAAGCCCATCATCAAGCTGAATGAAGAACTATACGGCCATTAGCCACTTCCATATGAGTACTGTATAATGGTACCGTCGTACATTGTTGCGAACAACGGCGTTTTCGGGGCGCATAGTCTTGAAAAATCGATTCATGGATTTCTGGAGCTTTTCTTGATAGTGTGGAACTTTGGTCTCGATATGGAGAGTGTCCAGAGACATGCGAAACTTATCACTTAACCGCCAGAATCCGGGTAAGCAAACAGCTCCGGCATCAAGGTGATAATTCCCATCTATCGCCGGAATTGTTAGTGCCGTTGCTATGTCGTCTCGGCATCACAATGAGGGCTCACCATCGTTCTCTATCATGAGTACAAGGTCATCCTGCACCAACTTAGCTGCAGTCGTCAACGCCTCAGTAGGAGTAGCTAAAGTTGTCGTGAGCGGAGGCTAAAGACACCAGCGGGGGGTCATGAACAAAAGGACACTTACTGGCAGGATACTCAAACGTTTCCCCGGTTAGAGTATTTGCCAAGCTCCCATCACTGCATTGGAAGATCTTGGGATAGCGCGCTGTCAGGTACTTGGCTAGTTCCTCCAGAACTTCAAAGCAAGCTTCCCTAGTCACCGCGTTGTCAACATATTGGACATGGGCGCCGAGGTTTTTCTGCAGCTCGGAGACTTTGAGGTCATGGTAACGAAGAAAGTCGGAGTCCATCTCAATCCAGCTGTCCCAATCCAGCTTTCGGATGCCCATCGTGATGTGATTGGGCCCATGGCGGAATGGTCGGTAGAGCTGGGGTTCGGCGGTGGTGGGGTTGAACTGGAGTAAAGGTTTAGGCGCCGGAGTCACAAACCCTTTTCCATCGTCTTCTTTGGCTACAATCATAAGAATTAACAATTAGACTCCATGGCCAAGTTGGAATGGAGTTCCGAGTAGGGCCTGCCTTTGTTCGATTGAACGAAGTGATATGCGCCGACCAGCCCTATCCCCACTGCCGCTACCACGGCGAGCAAGGTCGCCTCTGGACGGAATCGTAGAAGCTCGGCGATGAAATACATGGTGTTGTGGACTTGAAGCCTGGGTGCGGCGATGGAACAAAATGAAATTTCAGCTTGTCATGTCGTCATTCGGCCAGTATTTCTAGTTTTTGAGGTTGGCCTCCAATTCTGTGTGCCCGCCGGACTCGCCATGATTGGGCAGCGACTTGGTGCTCGCATTTCGGGCCGCAGATGCACTCATAACGCCTTTGCCGAGTCACCGCAGCCTCGATGCCGTCACCAACTTTGAAATGATCAGCGGCCCACCACCTGGGAATGATGCTCGCTCGGCATTGGACACCGAGACCTGCGATATGTCCACTCACAATAGATTTGGTATGGAGAATTTGTCTATCGACTTACCCATATGTAAAGCGGGCTGAATCGGGAAGGTCGATTGCACATTGCCCCCGTAGCGGCGGTGATCCCGAAATTCAACCTGCAGATGCACCAGTGCCCACACAAAATGACACCATCCGTCTGCACGCGTGTCATTATTGTCGCCACGGGCCTTTTGTAAGTAATTGGCAACAGGCTTACAAAAAGAAGCCTTAGGACCAATAAAAATGCCACATGGTGGACTGTCTATACGTCCTTTGAAAGGAGTACGATGCGGGTCGGCGGTTCGGTCAAACCTGGGCCCCAAGATTACTCGGCATTAAATGCCGATCGAAAGTACAGACGAAACCAAAATTACCCCGCGATTGGGGCGGAAGTTTGGGGAAATCTCCGGACTTGGCCATACCCCTAGTCTTGGGAGACCTATCGCAGCACCTGGCTTACCCCATTGGCGACGCAGGGTCGCGCCCAGAACTGTTCAGAACGGGTAATGATGCTATTCAAGATGATTATGAGCTGCTACGCGGTATCCTGTGCGGCGTGCAGATTGTTGGCGGACGGGTCAGCACGAAGAAGTGTTGATGGCCACTGAAGAAATTGCCGATGCACTAGTTACAGCCACAGATCTAACGATCACATCTCAGGAGCTATAAAACATTTTTATCAGTAAAGAATCCAATATTTAAAGATAAGTCTTTTTCTTATAGAGAGTTCATAACTTTACACCACACAATTTAAATAGAATTATTGACTGGGGATTTGCATAGATTCTCACCCATTATTGACTGGAGGCTACTGACAAACGTTCCGCCATGCCCACTATACAGGTAGGCACATCATGTAGCCTTCACAGTTGTCGTCAATCAACAACTATTTCTCCCCGTTATTCCTGTGCCCGGCTCTCATCAAGAACAACCCCCTAGTTCTCAATAAGGTTCTGCTTGTGCGGGATGCACTTCTTGCACTCGTCAAACTTGGCGGCCGTGTTGGCAGCGGAACCGATGCAGCTCAGGTCGGCAACCGGATTGGCGCCGACCTCGATGATGGCAGCGCCGCAAGAAGCAGTGGTGCCGACGAGACGAAGTGCGCACTCTGCAATGCCGTTAGTGAGATGCTTTGGAGAAGCTGGGGGGCAAAAGACGGTGTATATTTACTGATGAGGTTGGGCTTGGTGCAGCCGGGAGGCAGAGAAATGTCAACTTGGTTCTGAACCGGCTCAATGGCAGCAGCAGAGGCCACGGCGGCGAGGTTGGCAACGAGTAAAGTGGTGAACTTCATATTTGCGGTGGGAAGATAGAAAGATGGAGAAAAATCTTGAGATTTTGTATGGTGAATGATTGTAGTGGTGGTTTGTATGCTTCTGGCTGAAGTTCCTGAATATTGACGGGATATGCTTGCCTTTTTATACTACTTCTTTTACAACCTGTCAACAGATAAATTCTTCTACTCTCGTTCCAGTCTGTACAGCCTCGGAGACTTGTTGAAAGCAACGTATCCTGTGCGTACTAGCATGCAGTCGGAGAGGCAGAGGCGCCAGCACTGGCAGAACAATCGCAGACAAACCAAGATGAATGCTGTTAAAATCTTACGTCAGTTCAACAAGGCTATAGGATCAAGCACTCGCGCTCTTTACAGATGACCGTTTACAATAGACGGGCTATGTTTAAGCAAATTATCGAAAGTTGCTGCCGAGTACGCTCACAGCCCGGTTTGATTTGGTATACGCAGGCTGCAAGGCGACATGCACGAGATCGAGATGTATGACTTGTACTTGGATACGAGAGTTAATACGGCAAGGATCTTGTATGGCATTATAAAAACGCTTCAAATCTGATTCGAGGGAGTACCATGGTTATGAAAATGCAGCAAAGTCGGGCTCAGAGAAGAAGCGTCTAAAGCTTCGATACCAAGCTAGTTTGTTGTGTCCTCACTCCAGTAAATGAAGCAGATCTTCAGACTTCCATGGTCGGCTTATGCATGCCTTTTTCATCCCGTATGGCCCTGCGCGGAGCTTCTTGCCCAGCGTCGCATTTTGTCTCAGCCCTCCAAGTGACGATCCACGCGGCTGACATGTTGATCTTGCCACGAGGCCTTCTTTGTTCGCATTGCGATACGTTACTTTCAATTCAAAAAGAAACAATGTAAAAAAGATGCGTCTTTACTATGCGTATAGTCTTTTCTGCTTGAATGAAAAGCACGATTTTTATCCTACCTCGAGACGCTCGTTTGATGTAGAGTCCGCAACGTCGTTCCGACAAGGCTGCGGCTGGCTGGCGAATGTTGGTTTCGAGGTCATGAATGCATTGGGCGAACTGTGCGGCCTCACTTTCGGGCCAGGTCGCCTTGATCGGCAAGTTGAGGTATCTTTTCGCCGACAGCTTGTCGAATCCGTCGAACTAGCATGCAGCTCTTCAGGCTAGCCGGAGACTGTAGTCATTTAGCTTTATCTTGTGGTATTGTAAGTAATTTAGTGACTAGCCGAGTCTTGAGTTAATATAGCGCAACGGCCGATCTTGCGAACAATCTACCATCAGCCATTAATGCTTTACTAGCACAGCGCCAGTAAGCTTAAATTTATGATTGTCTGGAATTTACTTACACGCGAACTGCTTCATCATCGGAAGAGCTTCAAGCTCCTCCTCGGGGAACATAAAACCTGTACAAGACCTGACCGACACAAGCCTATATGATTGGTCGCACGCACATAATTGTCTGCCTTGATTTTCTCAAGCCGATTATATGGGGGAGCGGACCTGGCCGCCGTCTTGGGGCCTGTTGGGCAGGATCGGCCAGCCTCGCCAGCGCCTGTAAGGCTCGGTGCTGCTTATTTTTAATGAGCCGTATTTCCGCTGTGTCACGAAAAGTCTCAGCGCGTGTGAAATTATTGGCTGCTTCGGCGCAGCCTGTTTGCGTTGCGGTAGATCATGACGACATTGACACTTTACAACGGGCGACCAATTTGCAGGGGTCGACTCGGTGAACGGACATTTATGATGCTACTGTTTTTAAATCTTGTAAAGACGATTCCCAACTGCTTCATCTCAACCACTTCCTTCATTTATACCAACTTTTTCATCTATTTCCACGTCATCTGCAGAGTACATCGGCGTTATCTACCGCACCGCTTTTCACGTTGCTGTCGCAGCCAGGACCAAATTCCTCAATCCAACAAACACGGCATATCACGTTCAAATTTCAGCATTCAACATGGGCTGCGGATCTTCCAAGCCAGCATACCAAGACAACAAGGGCTATGCTGCTCAACAACTGGCCATGGCCAAGGGGACTCCGCAGAATGGCTACAACGCACCGCAGCCGTATGATCAGCCGAAAAAGAAAAACGCTCTGAAAGGAGCGAGCAACATGGGGCTTTTGAGCATGCTTTGTATTTAATACGGAGATGGAATCCGAGGAGGATGGCGTCCAAGTTTTGAGAGGTCGCAGTTGCCCTGGTCGTGAAGTTGTGCCTTGCAGAATCAGCACCTAATGAGCTACACAACAAATACAAATACCCCGTCTCTTACTTACTAAGAAATACATGGCTTTTCTTTTTTCTAGAAAATGTTAAAACTCTTATAGTAATCGGGTGCCTTTGTAGGGTAAAAGAAGTAAGACTATGTTGAGTGAGCGACTGACGGGGCATTTCGTGATAATTCAAGCCGTAGAATGTCTTCGATACCAGCACAGCTCAGTTAAATCTTCACCTCTACGCACATCAGCCGTGTGAGCTTCCCTCTCTGTGCACCTCCAGTTTGCATCAATATCAATCTGATATTTTTTTTAGAGAAAATTCGCGAGAGTGCCTGGCCTTTGATTTGATTTGATTTGATTATTTACGTCTATTAGCGCCCTAGAGTAGGCTTTTAGACGTGCTATCAAGCCTTCTACAGATAAACGTGTAGGCGTACCCGCTTAGTAGGCCCCCATAGGGCGGCGCGCGCCTATATTCTCACTAGTTGCCCCTAGAATACTCTCCCTACTATTATCCTCTAACTATAGTAGTATTACGCCTAATAGTATATATCTATTTAAATTAATACCTATTAGTAGGATTATAATAATACTAGTGTTATACACCTATAGTGGTTACTATACACGTATTACACTAATAACTTCTATCACCTAACGTCGGCCACCCACTTACGGGCCACACCCACTTCTGGGCCACCCTTTTACACTAAAATACACCTTTTTTAACTTACTTTCTAAAACCCACTTTTATTAGAATAAATATAAAGAAATTCTTAATATATTATTTTAAATAAAGATTTATATAAAGTATAAGTTTTAATTATATTTAATATAATAATATTTTTTAATTAAGTAAAATTTCTCCCTTACTAAATTTTCTCCACTTTAAATATTTAAAGAATTATTAAATAGCTATCTAATAAGAAGACTAAAGATTCTATATAAAGATAATTTATAATATAAAGAAATTAATATAAAAATATTAGATTTTTAGAAATTCTCCTTAAATTAAGAAAATTAAAGATATAATGTTAAGGTTTACTAGTAAAATACTAATTAACCTTAACTTTTTTTAAAACTTTCTTAAACTAATTATTAGAATTTAAAGAAATTAGGTATAGTATTAATAATTAGAATATAACTTTTCTATAGTATTCTCCTAATTAAATATATTTTATAAGAATTCTATCCTCTATATATCTTATATTATTTAATATTAAAAAAGGCGTATTTTAGTGTAAAAGGGTGGCCCAGAAGTGGGTGTGGCCCGCAAGTGGGTGGCCGACGTTAGTCTTTTTATAGGGACTAGTAGGAGCCCTACTATTAGTAGTGTATATCGCCTAAAATAAAGGAAATAGAGGAAATATTTAATAAGTAGTATTAACTACTTAAACTAAATACTATATAGAGTGTACTAGGCTTATACTCTATAAAGTACTATATACACTTATTAATCTTTAAATAATAGAAGTTAGTAATACGTATATACACTTTATAGGATCTACTAAGAAATTTCTCTATTACTATCTCTAGATTAGGGTCTAGTTAAACCTAGAGATAGCTAGGGATCTTTCTATAGTAGAAAAGATAGGTAGGCGATTTCTAGCGCCTATAAGGGCACTCTAGTGTCGCCTATTTAGGATAGAATCTCTTATAGTATTCTATAAAGTTACTATATTATAATTATATTATTAAGAGATAGTTAAGTAGGTAGTAGGGAAGGCTAAGTTCTAAGAGTTACTTTAGCTTAACTCCTAGGCTAAGCTTTAGATACTCTATTCTCTTAATTAATACCTACTAGACTTAGTAATTAATCTTTATTTATATCTTTATCTATCTTTTCCTATATAAGATAGATAGTAGATACTTATTTATAGGGAGTATAGTACTATACTTTATAAGTTAGTTAGCTAGCTTATTACTAAAGATACTAGTATAGCTAAGGGACTATTTAACTAAGATTAAATATAGGTGCTTATCCTTAATCCTTTAGAATTCTTAGAAATAGGCCTATAAAGAGTCTACTACTATTATTCTAATATAGTTAATTATAGACGTATTATCTATATAGACTATAATTAGCTTATAGAGGCTATTCTACTATATAGCCACTTTAAGTCCTATAAGTGTACTATATATCTTAATATTAAATACTTCTTATTGTCCTAGCTATCTAGAACCCTAGTCTAGAAGTTATCTATAATAGAAAATAATAAAGCCGTATCCTACTATATTAGTATTCGTTTTAGAGCTATTACTAAAGACTATATAGTCTATAGGTTAGCTAGTAAGCTAATATTTAAACTCTACTATAGTGTTCTCTTTAGTCTACCTCTCTATAGCCCCTTCTACTTATATATTACTAAAAAACCTCTATAGGATAAGTCTTAGTCTTTTAATTTTATTAGTATAATATATAGTCTAAAGGAGCCTTAAATACTAGAGGGCTATTTATTCTATAATAAGTAGTTTCTTATTAAGTTTAATTTCTCTTTATAATTATTATAACCTTTTACTAATTAGATATACTTTATCTAGTATTATGTATTAGACTACTACCTATTCTTAAATATATTAAAGTAGGACACTCACTAGTAGGATGCCTACTTCCTTCTAAAGAAACTCTAATAGTATTATCTTCTATATAGGTAGAACTATTCTATATATAAGATTAAACATATATTAAATTTTATCTAAGTTCGTCTTTAAAATATAGTTTCTTCTTAAGCGTAAGTTGCCTATATCTAAGCTAGGTAGCTAAGCATCTAGTCTATAGAATAGGATTAGTATAGCTATAGCCTACACTACTTAATAGGCTATTATTACTACTATACTTTATATAGTGTTATTTATAACCTAGAGGTAATTAATCACCTTATAGGCCTTTTATATCCACTTATTAATATAGTAGTTAAAGGTGAGTTTCTTATTAAGCTAGATACTAAGCCACTATATAGATATTAATACTTATATCTCCTTATTACTATAGTAAATAATAGGAGATTAGCTATAGTCTACTATACGTTTAGAGAAGTGTATAATTTCTATTTTATTTAAGTTAAAGTAGATTATTTTACCTCTTCCCTATAATTCTATAGCCATAATTACTTTATTTACTTATCTTACTATATCCTCTAGTGAGTCTCCTATAAAGAGTATTACTATATTATCTATATATTTATATCTCTAGGCTGCCCTAGAGAGGAAATAAATTACTACTCTAATTAAAATATAGAGTATTAGTAAGATAGGCGAGCCTTATAAGAGGCTATATTATAGTCTTACACTTAGTGTAGTTATATCTTAGAAGTATACACTAGCTAGTCTATTTAGTAAGAAGCTTACTATCTATTAGACTAAGAAATCTAGCCACCCTTACTACTATAGGTAAAGGATTATATAGTTATAGAGGATTATATTAAAAGCTCCTATAATATCTTCTATAATAAGAGTTACTACCTTACTAGCTATAAGTGCTTTCTCTATATTATAAATAAAGGACACTATAATATCTATAATAGACTACTTTAATAGTACTCCCGCCTAGTTAGGATAGAGGATACTATATTTAATAGTAGTATAAGCTATTCTTCTTAAAATAACCTATTCTAATCCTTTACTAAGGTAGGATAGGAGTAATATAGAGTACTATATAGATATATTACTAAGGTTTCACTTTTTAGGCTTTAAGATTATAATAACTTTAGTAGTCTTAAAAACACTAGGGTGATAGCTAAGTTATAGGCAGGCATTATATAGTGTTATGAGTGGTTAGATAATATATAGCTAGACTACTTATAGTATCTTAGTTATAATACTATTTAAACTAGGGGTTATGTTTTTAGTGTATAGGATAGTTTTTTTAATCTCTTTAGTTAAGATTATTCTTATAAAGGGGATCTTCTTAGTAGGGCTAATAGTTAGCTCCTATACATTAAGGATATTATCTAATACGTTATAGTATTCTAGCTTCTCCTTATATAGTACTATAGCTTTCTCTATATTAGTAGAGTAGGTTATATTACCCACCTAGATTAGTAGGGGTTATAGTTATTATTTTAGCTTTATCTATCTAGTGAGTTTATATACACCTTCTACTATAATAACTTCGTTTATAGTATTATACTAGAAGTTTTACTATACATATTAGAGGACGTAGTAGAACCTTACTCTAGCCTATTATACTTTCTCTTCTCTTTAGTTCTTATAGATGTATTATATAACCTATAAGTCGTTATATACGTCTTTACACTCCTAATTCCACTATAGGTAGCTTTAGGCGTAGTAACTATAGCTTACTCTACTATATACTATAGTAGAGCTCTAGAGGATCTCTTAGAGCTGCCTAGCTTTATCCTTAATCTAGGCTTATAAGTCTATATTAGTAGGTAGTAACTTTACTACCTTACTTATATAATCTCTAAAGGCTTTAATCTCATCTAGTATAGTCACTCTAACTTTTCCTAGTGTAACCTAGGCTAGTTCTTAGTTTAGAATTTTAATTCTAATAGTGTAGTAGAGGGATCCTATTATAAAGTACACTTCCACTATAGTAGACACTTTAAGTATATTTAAGAAGGCTAGGTTAATTATACTACTTCTTAAGTTATATTTAGCTATAGTTATTACTTTATCTAGCTTATTAAGTAGGTGTAGGTTATACGTTTCTATCTATTTATAAATATAATACCCACCTTATAAGGCTAGTTAGTCTAACTACTAGGAGGTGTAGAAGGCATTTATATCGCTAGCGACTATATAGTTCCCTAGTAGAGTCTATCCTTCTAGGACTAAGAGGGTGTCCTTAGCCTCTAGCCTATTATAGATATTAAGAATCGCGACCCTATTCACTCTTACCTATAGGAGGTCTTAGTGTCTTATTAGTGTGATCTATTCCGCTTAGATCTTATAGTCGATTTTAACGTATATTATTACATAGGGGCGTGTGTTATTATCCTTCTAAGAATCAACTAGGCTAAAGTATAGAAAGCCTAGGTAATACTAGGTGTAATAAAGCTGTTTCTATTTATTATAGGATGTGTTTAGTTCCTATAAGATAATAACATTAAAGCCCTCTAGGAATATAAGCTAGAGGGTAGTACTATAGGATTCTTAGTATTTATTAATATTCACTTAGAATATTTTAATTATTACTAGTTAATAGTATATACGTATTATCCTAATTATTAAGTGTATTAGTGTATATTTCTTTATTATTTCTTTAGTGATTCATCCTAGTAGTGAGCTTCTAGTAGTAGGCTGCTTAGAGGCGAGTAGTCGTAGGATGTCTAGACTATAATTATATTACCTACTAGAGGGTCACTAGAGGGATTTATATTATCTAAGGGTATAATTTATTATATAGAGTAAGTAGTAAGAAATCTCTTCTTAATAGCTATTATATACTATACTAGTCTCTACTAGGTGAAGCCTCCTTATATAGCTATAGACATTTAGACTATAGTAGCCTAGTTAGTCTTATTTAACTATAGTTATTATTCTAAGTTTATATAATTAGTACTATATCTATTACTAATCTCTTAGTTAATAGCCTTAGATATCTACTATATTTCCTCCCCCCTATAGTTATAGTAGGCATCTACGTCTATATCGCTACTATTACTATTACTATGTTTATTATTATTATTTATATCGCCTTCTACCTCTCTATTACTCTTAGTAGTACTATCTACTACCTCCCTATCTTCTTTAGCTTAACTATCTCCCTCTTATAGCTCTATCCTTTCTCCTACTTTATTATCTACTTTTATATTAAGGTTATTAATTTATAGCTACTCTTCTTTAATACTTTCTATAGCCTCACCTATTTCCTTATTATCTACTACTAGGGGTAGGATTTCTGCCTATTATAGCTCTATAGTAGTATCACCTATAACGTCTAGTGTTGTGTTTACTATCTCTATATTAGCCTCCTCCTTACTATCTATTATTACTAGTGTATAGTTCTATACTAGTGGGCTATTAGACGACTAGATTATACTTTCTAGATTTTATCTTCTATAGTTATCTATACTAAACTATCTAGTATATATTTTCTATAACTTAGAGAGCTTATAGAAGGTGTCTCTAACCTTCTTTAGCCACACGTAGTAGCCTTTATTATCTATATAGTGAGGTCTATAGTAGTTAGTACATTTTAGGGTTACCTAATAGCTATTAGTATTATAATCTATATTAGTAACACTTTATATTCTACACATCTTTATTATAGTACACTATATTAGTATATAGAAGAGCTAGTAGTTTTAGTATTATACTAGCCGTTTAGGCCTTATTATATAGAAGGAGTACACCCTTAGACTAAAGAGTCTAAAGTTACTATATATAAGTCTATTAAATAAGATAATTAGGGTTATCTTTATTAGGTTAAGGCTTAGTCTACTAGAATAGTACTACTATATAGGGGTCTATCCTATTTAAATAATAATCTCTTTATTAATAGTCTTTTTAAAGTCTAGGATAGTGTTATTATATAAATATAGCTTACTTAGGAAATCTTTAATTAGATACATATACTATACTATATACTTTTCTATAGTGTCTAGGTCTATACTTAGTCCCTATACGTCTTATAATTTAATAATCTTTTTCTAGATCTCCTTATTATATATAAAAAGCGTCTAGCCTATATAAGTAGGTTTAATATCTTAAATGTCTTAAGTATTAAGTATAAGCTTTTCCTTAAGTACTAGTTAGATCTAGAAGCTATTCTTCTTAAAGAAGCTAGACCCCTCCTTAAGGTAGAGGAGGATTTATTAGTTTATATAGTTACTAACTATAATAGGTTATTAATAGGTAGGAGTAACGCGTATATCCCCTAGTGCTTAGTGCGCTACTACTTTAGTGATATTAGTGAAACTCACTAATTTCTAGTAAGGTAGCTAGTTATTAGTTAGTAGCCTAGCCACTAGTTTTTATTTAGCTAGTGTTCTTATTTATAGGAGGTTGTTACTATATTCTACTATATCCCTAGAGTAGAGGAATTAATTCTAATAGTAAAGTAGGGACCTAGTGAAGTTATTAGTAATAGTATAGGCGTAGTTATAATTAAATTTTCTTATATAAGTAGTAATAGACTCTATAAAGGTGTATAGAATATTAGCTCTAGTTATTATACGTTCCTTCTCTCTAATAATAATTTTATATATCTTAGATTCTAGGTCTATAGTGTTAAGTGCGTTTATAATTTTATCTTCTTTATTAATAAGAATCCTATAGTAGTTAGTGTTTAGATTTACGTCTCTCCTAAGGTATTAGTGTTATCTATAACTAGTTTTAGTAGTGCTTATTAAGCGTTGTACTAGGCTACTACTAGGTAAGAAAGGGTGGGTTATTACTAGAGTGGCGCCTCTTATAAGCTCCTCCTATATATTATAATAGAAGCCTTCTAGGAAGTGTCAGCGGCCCCTTACGCCAGTCGCGGGCGTAGACGATTAGCTAATCGCCATTACCTACGGCTGTGTAAGAGCGCTAAAGGGTTCGCTTAGTGCTAATGTCTACTAGGTGTGCGTTTAGGTGGCTGAAAATTCTCTCTATAAAGGTGGGTACTAGTGTAGATGTAAGAGGAAGGTGTAGTCTCATTCTTGCGAGAGTGCCTAGCCGATGAGTTTATCTACTGGGTATAGGTTAGCCATAGCCTAGCTAAAATAAGTAACCTTATGGCTTAAGATGGACAGTGAAGAAAGTGGGCGGAAACGCCGCGACAGTTACGCTTCTTCATCTACAAGTATTAACAAGCTGACAGATTACTCTAATAAGAGTCACTGTAAGGTTTAAATATTTTCAGAACATTAGTCATCTTTATCTCGATGAAAGAACCGTCAACAGACACTGGAATCTCTACGGTTGATCACCATCCATCACCAGCAACCCCGCAAAACTGCCTTTGATACATCACTGGAGCTTGGAGATGCGCCACACTAAATTGCGCTAAAAGTCCTACTTTATCCACCAAGACAGAGGTGATGAAGCTAAACTCGGGGAGTAAACTTGCCATCTTCCACCACGATGCACCCTCGCGATGCATCAACTTCCATCCTGCCGCAATGGAACCCCCTCGACTGAGCGCTTCACCTTCTTCACCAGCGAAGAGGTATTCGAGGTCCCGTAGCGGCTGTCTAACGTGCAAGTACGTGAGCTGCCCCCCATGCCCGCCCAAACCTAAGCTCCACTAACGGACAACCGGCCAGACGGCGCAAGGTCAAGTACAATAAACAGCACCTAAGATGCTCCCATTGCGAGAGGTTAAACATTGAATGCGTCTGGAACATGGTGCACCGCGATACCAGCGGCCGACGAGCCTCCCAAGCCTCCCAGCGCTCGCGACCAACCATCCCGAGCGGCGGCGGCAACGACATGGCAACGCTCACGGATTAGGGCCTTGCCGCGCCGCTGTTTGCGGGCTTCCAGTCCTTTGACTACGACGACCTGATGCGTGACGCCGGCAGCAGCCAAGGCCTACTGCCCTAGATTGCGTCCGATGCCATCCCCGGCATGCTCATAGACACGGTCGACTCCGTACGCCGCCCGCCAAGCCAAGACGCGCCCGGCTATAGTAATATTAACATTATCACGGAGTCCCCACTGTGTGACAGTCGAGTAGAGGAAGAAGCATCGTATTTCTAGAATAACGAGCTTATATAGTTCTTCATCTTATTAGCTAGGCCGCTGATTTTAAAAGACATTAAAGTGAGTAAGAAGTGGTTAATTATATAATATACTATAATTAGTATAGTATATATATTAGTTATAGTAAAGAATACTATATACGCCTTTTTAGCCTTATTAATAGTAAGAAAATATAATAATTTTAGCCTCTATAATAAATTATACTACTAAAACGCCTCTAATACTATTACTACCTTTAATAATACTACTATAGCTAACTATAGTAATAACTAAGAATATATACTAGTGACCCTATTCTTCCTCTACTATATGAACATCCTTAGTGTTAAGATAAATATAGTACACTTTAACCTTAAACACGTCTACATTATATTCTAAAAAGGCGAGTGGATAAGCTTCTCTACTATTAAATAGCAGCTCCTACTCTAGATCCGCCTCCTTAACGGGCGCACTATGTCCACTAGTGGCGAGGGCATGTTTCTCGCTAACAACGAGGGAATCCTCACCTAAAGCTCACCGTCCTACAATGAATACACTATTACCAGCCCCAAGGGCTCCCTCACCCCTAACGATAAGAGCATTAAGGACACACTCTTCTAGGCGCTATACTAGCCCGGCCTTAAGTTCTACTAGAAAGTGTAGGGCTTTAGCGGGTAGATTTCTAAGATTAACCCCTAGCACTAGTCGCGTGGCACTATGGAGGATGAGGTTAAGGCGGTCAACATTAGTGTCACAATTGCGGCCGGGCTGTGGACACTATACGGCTATAGGCCTAGGCTGATAGACCTAGCCGTCGCTAGTAAGCTTATAGTAGCACACCTCTTAGAAAACCTAGTGTTGTTAATTACTAGGACGTTTAGGATATATCTAGCTAACTTTTACACGTGTAGAGTGCATCTATATAGAGTAGTATATAAGACACTACTACTAATAGAGGAGGCTAAAGATACACTACTATAGATTTATACACTAGTATACTAGATTATAACTAACTTAGGTTATACGTATAATCTACTAGTTATAATACTCTCGCCGCTGCTTATACTAGGGGTAGAGGAGGTAGATTTAGATAGGAGGGTATAGATTAGAGAGTAGCTATTCATTATGAACATTTAAGAGTGACACAGGGCGGCCTGAGAAGGAGGCTAGGCGGGACGCCTACAGGACGCCCGATTAGGATAGAAAGTTATATAACTATAATAGGCTTATAGGAGCACTATAAGCTAGTAAGTCTAGAAAGGATTATAACCTTAGTATAAGCTAGTAATCTAGGTAGTATAGTAGAGGATAGGATAGATATATAAAGAGGGGGATTCTAGTAGATAGTTAGACTAGATCTCTACTAATTAATCTAAATAATAGTTCTACTATTAAAAGTAATCTCTTAATATAATTTATACTATAATACTATTTAGTTATACTTACTTTTTAAAAAATAAATTTACTATAGATTAAAGAAGAACTATTATTATATTTTAATTAGTCTTATTTAGTAAGTTACTTTAAAACTTTAAATAGTTAATCTTTATAATATCTACTATTAATTATAATACTATTAACTTAAACTAAACTATTATTTAACTTACTAAATAGATTAATAACTTTATAGAAAAACTTAATTAACTCTAAGTCCTAAGTATAATTAAAGTTATTACCCTTTTTAAATTCTTTAAATCTAATCTATTTAATAAAGTTAAAGAAAATATATAAACCTTCTTAATTTAAATTAAAATATATTTATATATTAATAATACTATTAAGAATTTTAAAATAAAAGTACTATATATAGAAAACCTTTTTATAAAAAAAGTAATAAAATAATAAGAATTAACTCTATAAGATTATTTTAATAAAAAAGAACCTAAAAGTAAATAATTAAAATCTTTATTAACTATAATAAACTTAAAAAAAGCTTAAGATTATATTTAAAGATCCTAATAAAAAATAAATAATAGTTTATAAGCTTAAGTAATTAAAGTAAATAGACTTTATATAGTATTATATAAAGAAGTTTTATTATATTATAATATAACTCTTTTAGGATAATAATAACTAAATAGAACTTTTTTATAATAGACTATAAAAGGAAGTTAAGAATAAAGTTTTAAAAACTAATTAATTTAATAACTTTAATAAGTTTAATAATTAAATTCTTAAAATTAATAATAGACTTTATATTAAAAAACTAAAATATAAAAAAGAAAAAAGGATTTAAAGACTCTACTTATAGTAATACTAGTCTAATACTAGAAGATATATATATAAATCTATAGTCTATAGAACTTCTTTAAGTTAAATAGAACTTAATATTATAAATAAAGAAAAAACTAAAACTTATTATAATTTTAAAAAAAAGAATACTTTATAAATAAATATTAAGTTTTAAAGAAATAATAAAAGTTTATA
>NW_017387395.1:11586-23735 GCF_001636725.1 Cordyceps fumosorosea ARSEF 2679 | reverse complement strand
CCTACTGTATTGGGCGTCGACACCCGAGTGACTGTTGAACCTGTGTCATCGGTCGCTATGGAACCAACGGCCGACCAATCTCCAGATGCGACCGCATCGGAAAAGAGCGGAGAGGAGCCAACAACTACCTCTAATTCCTCACCTGCAACGCCAGCCAACATGAACAGATCACCGATAATAGGCATGTCCAGAACCACTGAAGATCCGGAGACAAGCCAGCCTCGCATACCCTCCTCAAGCTCGGCTCTGGCCAGTAAGAGCAAATCACTAGCACCAAGTTCCACGACAGTGTCGACGCCGAAGAGAACTACACAGACCCTTGATCATTCGTCGATCTACATCTCCGAGTCGTAGCCTACTTCGTGGAGCATCGTCACCGAGGTGACTGCTGCTGCTGATCCTACGTCCATGGTCGCTCTGTCGCCAGCGCCCGACCAATCTCTGGGTTCGATCGCGTCGGAGACCACCAAAAAGGAGCCAGAAACACCTGACTATTCTGTCTCTACCCCCTTCGTGATGAAGGTACCTTTGAACAACTATTACTAGCTGCTAGCCTGCCTGCCGCGCGATTCATCTTAAACTATGCCCCATCCTTTAGTTAGATTTTTGGCTAATTACATCGCTACCTTTCTCTTTTTAACTATTATTGTTTTATTAACATTTTTTCGAATACTCCATCTATTTTCCCTTGCCAGCCCACATTTCTCATCAGCCACCCCTCCCATGCATCAACTTTTTCGCTCTCCTTCCTTGCGTGGCGCGTTGCGTTGGCCGCCGAAGTCCTCACACGCTACACTCACTCGCTCACTCACTTACAGCCACGCACACACCACAGCCATCCCCCCTCCGTCAATCCCAATCTCCATCAATACTCTCGTGTCGTGTTCCCCGATTTCTCGTTCTTGGGCGGGCATCCTCCTTCCCTTCCCTCCCATCAAGTCCGGCTGCCAAGTCAGATGTATCGACGACCTAAGGACACGCCAGATCCTCTCGCTCTTGTTGCACCGGCACCCTCCCTCCCTCCACTTGGCCCATCCATCCACACATCTACTCTCTTTCTTCTCCCCTCTCACCTCTAGCGACAGATGCGGTGAGCTGGCTTTTCCGACCATCGGCATTGCCACGCGCGTCTGTACGGAGTACTGACTAAGTAAGCGGGCGACTCCAGCGCTTGCCTGCCAACTGCATGCCTAGCAGACCCAAGACAAAGCCAAAACCCAGCGGGAGCCATCCACACGTCACTTAGTTCACATCACACACACCTACCTCACCTGTCAGCCCATCTTGGTAGCGGATCCAGCCTTTATTAGTACCCTTACACCCCTCTCTTCCTCCTCGTCTGACCTGTCGTCTTTGCATAACATATCTTAGCAAGCCTGCCCCAAACAGCGTTGTCCGCTTCATCTTGATCTCCTCCAACCTCGATCTACACCTACACACATACGACTACCAATAACAACCCTTCACCTCTTGATCAACAACCTCATCCTCACCAACATCCTCACAACGACGCCATCAGCCCGCAACCTGCTACAATCGTACAAGCAGCAGTAGCTCCTCACCAGACGACTATGGCAGCTACCTCTATGCTCACCCCAAGCTCTCACTACCACCCACCGTCTTTTACCGCTTCAGCTTACCCTCCCCGGTCGTCGTCCGCAAACTGGCCGACGCCCGCCATGATTTCCTCCGAGTCGCCCCGTTGCGCACTCGAAGATAACAGCAGCCCTCTCGAAGCGCCTGCTCGTCAATCACTGCCTTCCATATCCGAAGTCATGTCGGGTAGCGGCCGCAGACCTCATCCTCGTACGCCTGCTCACGGCAGCTTGCCGCCACAGCCCGGCTCGGGTAGCCTGCCATCGCCCTTCGCTCCCCCTTCACGCCAGTACAACGATTGGCCCAAGCCCCTTCACCCAGCCTCATCCCCTCCGCGGCAGGATGCCATTCCCGCATTTTCCGACTCCTCCAGACCTCCTTTCAGCGGCCGCCCGGGCCTGCCGGCCGTGACGGATCGCAGGCCGACGCCGTCTGGTAGTCCTTCTCACCATGATCACCGCTCCATCTCGGGCGGCTGCCCGCAACCGCTTGCTCTCACCTCACATCCTTACCAACCTGGTCCCATGCCCCACGGCCAGATGCCGCTGCCCGGGTATCCAATCTTCCCACGTCACGAGCTCTACAACGCTCCTCGTCCGCAAACACACGGCGAGCCTGCTTCATACGCACGCAGCAGATATGAAGCCGCCCCAAGACACTATGAGAACTGGCCATATCACGAATCTTTTAGCCGAGTATGTTTGCCTCATTTTTATTGCTGCTGCTGCTGCTGCCGACTAGTATCCTCTAAGCTCATCGTCACTAACCCTCTTACGCAGATCGCATCCAGCTCCCGCACAGTCTTCACCTTTGCCGAGGCTTATATCCGAGCAGCTCAAGAGCACCAGGCTGCTCACGGCTCGATCGACCGCCTCCCCAACCAACGCGAAGTAAACGAGATGCTGGCCAACGTCGACTATATCAAGCGCTCTCTGGAACAGGTTCGCGACATTGTTCAATATACCAAGAGTGCCCGAGAAGGTGCCAAGTACAAGAGTCCCTACGGTGACGGCATGAAGCCACACTATTCTTTTAATGAGGCCAAGAAGCGCTGTGGTGTGAGTTGATTGGTCACGACGCATGGATGGATCACATTACTGATCTTTTCAGCAGCGCGCCGGGCCACCTGGGCGTTGTCACAGTTGCAACAGAACCGATACTCCCGAATGGCGGCGAGGTCCCGATGGCGCTCACACGTTGTGCAATGCCTGCGGTCTTCACTACGCTAAGCTTGAACGCAAGCGCCAGCTAGAGGCTCGGGCAATGCGGCCGAAGACGGAGGAACGCAACTGAGATATCTAGTTGGGACCATAGTGGCGTCAGATATCATTGATTGACATTTGACTTTCCCTATGATATCTCTGGTCGGCAGGAAAGGGCCCGAATTGGGTAAAAGTGCGGGCTCCTACGAATGGCCTTGAGAAGGAGTTTTTTTTTGGGAGTACCATGAGGCATGCCTCGACCCCCGAGCCTTATTCAAGTGTCCAAATCGACTCAATGTCATGGAGTCGCAGTATGGACTGACTGAGTTGACGTGTTAATAACCAAAATACCTCCGACAAAATCAAAAATTCTTTGGCTAATGAATATAATGAAGAGCAGCGCACAAGATACACATATGTTTCTACCACGATACCTTGGAGGGCTTGGGCAAAGGCAGACGGACATCTTGGCATTAACTAACGGCGTTTTGGTTGTTTTCCGTTGTCGGCGTTATCTCTTCTGATGACTCGTCAGTCTGGGAACCTTTTTCTTTTCAAATTTTCATGTCTATATATGCTTCTCTCTTTTCCTTTTACTTAAGCGACTAGTTCATTGACATGATTTGGAGCGTTTCGAGCAAGCAAATCAAATGTTAAACTTTTGATACTAGGGTTAATACTCTTGATACAGCAGTCTAGACCTATGCCGCCCACGTAACTGGATGCACCAATAAGGAGAACTTTTGATTGTGTGGAAACGTACTCAAGGTAAATGAAATTCGTGGATAAGTTTGTCATTTAGAAAACTTTGCTTCCGGTGGCTGTACAAATTGAGACATAGAAGGCTTCAGTAGCATAAATACTTCTGCTGGCTATGATGTTTACCTCCCGAAGAAACCTCGACTAGATCAATGGCCTGACGTAGAAATTGTAGAAATGATATTTCGGCATGAAGTGATAGGGTTAATTGATGTCCCAGGTGGACGACGCCTTTAGTAGTAAATGAAGCGACTAGAGCGATGTTAAAAATGCAGAACTAGCTATATAAGCGTTGCAAATGTCGTCAAATCACCGTCTTCAGCCCCCAGCCAACCTTGGAAACGCGACTCGCCACCAAGCAAAAGCCGGACGCAAAAAGGAGCGCGCCGCACCACGAAATCAGTCCCACCCAGTCTTTGCCAGGGTAGACGATGGCACCCGCGATCGGGTTGCTGATCAGCACGCCGAACCCGACTGTGCCGAGGGTCATGCCTATGCGGATGCCGATCTTGCTCTTGTCATCGGAGAGGCGAACGATGCCCGCGGCGGGAAGGCCCATGAAGGCACCCGAGAAGAAGCCGTAGATGGCGCAAAACACGACGAGGCCGGCGGCGGAGCGGATAGCACACAGGAAAATTGTCAACATGGCGGAGAGTAGGGCGACGGCGGTCTGCACGTTGATGGACCCGACCTTGTCGGCGTAGTAGCCCGGGATGATGCGGCCCGGGAGCGAGCTGAGGTTGATGATGACGAGCAGGTAGCGGGCCAGGGAGTCGGACACGTGGGCGCGATCTCGGGCGAGCAGCTCAATGTAATAGAAGACGATGTAGAGGCCCATGAAGCCGAAGGTGAGGCCAGCGTTGAGGAGCAGGTAGGGGACGTCGCGCAGAGCGGTGGCGTCGAAGAGCTTGCGGTCGCGCTGTGGGGGTTCCTTGGAGCGCATGAGGAGCCCGGGGATGGCGGAGGTAACGAGGAGAATGAAGCCGAGGATGCGGCAGGCCCAGCCAAAGTCGAGCCGTTCAACCAGGCGGGAGAAAGCGATGGGAAAGACGGCGCCGCCTACGAGTCAGGTTAGTTTTCTCGATTCCGAAAATACATTCAAAGCAGTATCTCCCCCAACAACACAAATCCAAAAGGCGTGGTGTAGAATTGACTGGGCTTTTGCTTCTCGCAAGCAGAACTTACCAATTGCACTACCAGCCGACGACGCGCCCATGGCTAGGGCGGTTCTGCGCCCAAAGTACTGGGAAACGATGGCGGGGGCGACCAGGTAAAGGAGGCCAAAGCCCAGCCCGACCATGATGGCTTGGGAGAGAAAGACGTGCCAGTAGAGTGAGGCAACACTGAGTAGCATCACGCCAGCGACGACCATTATGCCGCCGCCCCAGAGCAGCGTGTGCGCAAAGCCGGCATCAAAAAGCGCGCCGACAGCCACGGACACGACGAAGAGGAGAAAGGCCTGCGTGGAGCCGATCCACGCGATGTTAGAGGCGGAGTGGCCGTGGAGGAGATGGAGCTGATAGTATGTCTGGAACACGCCGTACGAGTTCATCATGCCCCTGTTTGAATGGAGTTGAGCTCGTGAGGGCGAAAGCTGGGGGTCGACGGGCAGGGAGGAAATTACCAGGTATTCAGGTTGATGCAAAAGGCGCCGAGAACCTGCATCCAGGCGCGCCAGTCTTCTTGAGGCGGCTGCGATGGCGATGATGAGGCGGCACTTGGCCCAAGGGCGGTTGCGTCGTCGGGGACCAGCGAGGAGGAGCCGGTCACCATGTCGCTGGCCGGCCGCTTTGTGGAGGTTTCTGAAGCCATAACTGCGATTGGGATGGCTTCCAACAAGTCGCGCGATGTGAGCTGAGCAATGACCAATCCTGGAGGCGCGAGGATGGAAAGTGCTTAAAAAGTCATGCGGAGATGGCAACGAGTTTGTGCCTTTTTTGGGTTTACACACGACCGCGACGGGTGGCCCTCGCTGCGGCCAAGTCTCCTTTGGGTTTAACTCGAGACAATACCCACCCTACAAGATCACAGACTCTGTCTAATGACTTGGTATTATAATAATATTCATGAACTGTATGTATTAGTATTTCACTTTGCACATCAGGGATCTCCTTAGAAAGGGAGGGCGGGGAGCGCTCTTCCTGCCGCCGAGGCAGCCAACTGGTTAGAGCTTGGCCATATATCTGCTGGTAACGTCTCGACTTGGCATTGCAGCTGCGTATTAATACATTGTCACATTTACAAAAATAAAATGAAACGAAATAAAATAGCCTGCAGCACCCACACCACCACCAGGCCCTGCGATCCAGCGTTGGCCGTTATCGAGCCCCCACTACAATGTATGGCAACGCGCTGTCTTGAATTATGGATCAGCCTTGCGGGGGCGTGTGGCGCAGGTTTCGACCCTTGGTGCCGTTGCTTGCTTGATTGGTTGGTTGTCGTGTTTCTTCCTGCAATCTTCTTTCCTTTTTCATTCTTGACAATCATCTGCCAAACACTTTTCCTCTCATGAAACCTGTTCTAGTGGCTCCTTCACTTCACATCTCTTCTCTTCTTGTTTTCTTCTTTTTTTTGGTTCGGGTTTATTATACGTCCAGTATGTATTCTCTTTTGTTCGACATACTCCGGTTAGAGCGGCTTTTGATATTACGCCTTGTATGATGATGGATGAGCGGAACTTGACGAAGGCATCAACGTTCCGAAAAGAGACGAATGAACGCAGAGAATGTGGTTCTAGCAGTAAGCACACGCCCACTGGTCAAGGGCGGAAGCACAGTAGGTACTGGTACCTAACTAGCAACCATTGATTCTGCTGTTGTTGAAAAGCTTGACGATCCCGCGCTAGATACCCCTGCAAATGCTGCTGCCTGCCAGGCAGCAGTGTTACAACGATTTTGCCACCCCGGCAGAACGCTTGCGGTCGAGCCAACAGAGGCAACGTTATCCGACAGGAAGAGGACCACGCTTAATTCATCAGCCGAAGGACGTGCTGCCGAGTTGGACTGCAAAATGCAACGGAAATTTTTCTGTGGATGACACAGTGCCTTGTCCGGCGGACACATCCCCGTGGCATCGGCTGCGATTCTGCCACGTCGGAACTCTGCCCCACGCAACGAATCGTGACAATTCAAATACATGCAGGAAGAATCGAACGAAGCAGAGGTGCGCTAGATAGGTTCCGCAGTCTGGCTTCGCGCGACGAATGTTGTACATCATGTCCTCGCGGTACTTTCCCAAGGCACCGCTGATCATTCGTCTGAAAGCATGCAGGCAGTAGCTTGTCATCGATTCTTTGTGGTTCTCTTTTACGAAAGAGATTCTAAGTTTGACATATATGTGGTTGACCGTGCCGACTTCTTCTTGATATGCGACAATCGGCGTGAAACACATATTGGCTACGTGTATAATAACACTTCTATGACAGAGAAACTGCAAAACATCAGTTACCACCCTGATTTACTCTCTTGTGCCCAGCAAGCCGAGGAGGGGTTATCTGACCTCTTCAGTGACGCGTGTCTCGAATGAGCGCCTGAGATTGAGCTCAAAGTGGGTGATTGCCAGGACCGACCGGTCCCCGGTAAGATCCTCTATGATGCAACATTCATGTTCTCCTGCGCAGACAAACTATCGGCATTATAGGCACTGTCCTGCTCACAGGTTTCTCTCGGAGTTTTCGAAACTCATTAGGTCAAATGCAGGTGTGATAAGGATCATCATGCTGCTGAGAATAGCCTGTGGCATCGGACAGCTGCCTGCTGAGCGGGCCTGGGATTGTAAAGTTCATCTCACTACCAAGTTTAAAATGACGAGGAGACGTACCGGCACTGACTGGCGCCGAGGAGTGCAGGGCATGATGGGTACGGTAGATCGCTACTGTAAATATCTTGTCCGCTGCAAGTGGTGAGACTCGCACCAAAGGTCTAAAGTTACACGCTAGAATTGGCAAGTTGGATATAGCGGGAGTGGCGCATGGTCGTGCTGCCAGTAGTGACAGAAACAGCTTTCCCGCAAATAGACGAGCCAGAAGGGAGAGAGACAAGACAGAATAATTCTCGAAACATCGGACCGTAGGACTGTACCAGCACTGTATCCTGCTAGTTCAGTTTCTGCGCACACTAATTTAGAATAAAAAGCCTCAGGTAAGGTTATGTGGGCCGCTAGACTAGATTGTTTTCCCACATAAAGTTGTGGAGTCACTTACTCCTAGAATAGACTTTGTTGTGCATCGCACATCAAAAGAAAAAAGAAAAAGAGAGAGAGAAAATTGGTTGTGGCGATAGGCTGAGGCTGCCAGTGGTGGCGTAGAGATCGGACTCCCCGCTCGAGAATCTGTTCATCCCAAAGTCTTGTGTCACCATCATCACCTCCTCATCGGGCGTTTGGTATGCCTAGGCCCCGGAGAATTTGCTGCTCTCCAAGAGCGTTCGCGTAAATACTGATGTCCATGTTTTCAAAAGTGGTTGAAGTGAACCGTCGATTCCCCCTAATGGCAAGCGCAACGCTCATCGATTACCTTGCACGACCTGCTGCATTCGGCACAAGACACGCAGATCAGTTTTCTTCTTCTTACCTCCATCGGACGTGACTTCCGGGGGCCGACAGGGGCCAATCGTCTTATCGCGATTGGATCACGAGCCCGCAAAAGAGGACGCCAATCTGGGCAGTTCTCCTCTGACGCGTGAGAGTGTATCGGTCATGTTAATGCAAGCCTTGTGTATGACTTAGCGTGAATACATGTACTGTACCAGTACCTAGACAACATTCGCCTTAGTGCAGTGTCGTCAAGGTTGTCTCCGCAGCGTTACATTGCAGCCTTCCATGCATGCTACAGAACATGCAAGTAGGAAAGTGGGGGCGAATATCGAGAAGCTGCGGCCAATGATTCTAGAACATCTGCAAAAGTTCTATCAGGCTCAAAGCTGGGTCGTTACGACTCGCCCGAGCGGGGTACGGGACAATTTGTGGGCCATGCACCTCTTCGGTGATTCGTGCCTATGGCCAATGCCATCTGATCTCGAAGGTGTATTGAAAGGGGGAGCTCCACTTCGCTCTGACCTGCGGGGTAAAGCCTGCAAGGGTGTTAAAGCGAAAGCCGAGACAAAAATTGGGTACTTTATGCGATTGTTCATGCTCTTTTCAGTTTTGCTCGCTCCGCTTCTTTTAAATGGTAAGTGCAATGACCTGGATGCCAACAACAGGATAGTTTTGGGATGGGTATACATGCAATCCGCCTAAGTGTACTTATCAACGCCACAACTATTGTCATCAAATTTTATCGAAAGGATGATTGGCGCTTTTGATTTTTGATTTGATTTGATTATTTACGTCTGTTGGCGCCCTAGAGTAGGCTTTTAGACGTGCTATCGAGCCTTCTACGGATAAACGTGCAGGCGTACCCGCTTAGTAGGCCCCCACAGGGCGGCGCGCGCCCATGTTCTCACTGGTTGCCCCTGGAATACTCTCCCTGCCATCATCCTCCAACTGTAGCAGTGTCGCGCCCAATGGCATGTATCTGTCTGAATCGATACCCGTCAGCGGGATCACGATGATGCTAGCGTTATGCGCCCGCGGCGGTCACCGCGTGCGCATTACGCCAACAACTTCTGTCTCCTGGTCTTTCTACGGGGACCAGCGGGAGCCCTGCTGTCGGTGGCGTATATCGCCCAAAACAAAGGAAATGGAGGAAATGTTTAACGAGTAGCGTCAACTACTCGGGCTGAATACTGTACAGAGCGCGCCAGGCTTGTACCCTACGTGGTGCTATGTGCGCTTGTTGATCTTCGAATAGTAGAAGTCAGCGATGCGTACGTACACCTTGTAGGATCTACCGAGAAATTTCCCTATTGCCGTCTCTGGATCGGGGTCCAGCCGAACCCGGAGATGGCCAGGGATCTTTCTGCAGTAGAAAAGATGGGTGGGCGATTTCTGGCGCCCGCAAGGGCACTCCAGCGTCGCCTGTCCAGGATGGAATCTCTCGTGGTATTCCGCAAAGTCGCCGTGTTGTGATCGTGTTGTCAAGAGATAGCCGAGCAGGCGGCGGGGAAGGCTGAGTTCCGGGAGTTGCTTCAGCTCGGCTCCCAGGCCGAGCTTCAGATACTCTGTTCTCTCAATCGACGCCCACCAGGCTCGGTGATCGATCTTTATTTGCATCTTCATCTGTCTTTTCCTGTACGAGACAGATGGCAGATGCTCGTTCGTGGGGAGCGTGGCACCATGCTTCGCGAGTTGGTCGGCCAGCTCATTACCGAAGATGCCAGTGTGGCCAGGGGACCATTTGACTGAGATTAGATACGGGTGCTTGTCCCCAATCCTTTGGAATTCTCGGAAACAGGCCTGCGAAGAGTCTGCCGCTGTTGTTCCAATGCAGTCGATCACGGACGTGTTGTCCATGCAGACTGTGATCGGCTCACAGAGGCTGTTCCGCTGCATAGCCGCTTTGAGTCCTGCGAGCGCGCCGTGTATCTCGGCGTCGAATACTTCTCGTCGTCCTAGCTGTCCGGAACCCCAGTCCAGAAGTTGTCTATGATGGAAAACGGCGAAGCCGCGCCAGGGGACCATTTGACTGAGATTAGATACGGGTGCTTGTCCCCAATCCTTTGGAATTCTCGGAAACAGGCCTGCGAAGAGTCTGCCGCTGTTGTTCCAATGCAGTCGATCACGGACGTGTTGTCCATGCAGACTGTGATCGGCTCACAGAGGCTGTTCCGCTGCATAGCCGCTTTGAGTCCTGCGAGCGCGCCGTGTATCTCGGCGTCGAATACTTCTCGTCGTCCTAGCTGTCCGGAACCCCAGTCCAGAAGTTGTCTATGATGGAAAACGGCGAAGCCGCATCCTGCCGTATCAGCATTCGTTTTGGAGCCGTCGCTGAAGACTACGTAGCCTGCGGGTCGGCTGGCAAGCCAATGTTCGAACTCTGCTACAGCGTTCTCTTTGGTCTGCCTCTCTGTGGCCCCTTCTACTTGTATATTGCCGGAAAACCTCTGCGGGATGAGTCTCGGTCTTTCGATTTTGGCGGTGCGATATGCAGTCCGAAGGAGCCTCGAGTGCCGGAGGGCCATTCGTTCCGCGATGAGTGGTTTCTCATTGAGTTCGATTTCTCTTTGTGATTGTCGCAACCTTTTGCTGATCGGATGTGCTTTATCTAGTGTCGCGTATCGGACCGCCACCCGTTCTTGGATGTGTCGAAGTAGGACGCTCGCTGGCGGGATGCCCGCTTCCTTCCAAAGAAACTCTAATGGTGTTGTCTTCCACATGGGTAGAACCATTCTACACGCGAGATTAAGCACGCGTTGAATCTTGGCCAGGTTCGTCTTTGAGATGTGGTTTCTTTTTAGGCGTGAGTTGCCTGTGTCCAAGCCAGGTAGCCAGGCATCTAGTCCATGGAATAGGATTGGCATAGCCACAGCCCACACTGCTCGACGGGCCGCTGTTGCTGCCATGCCTCGCACGGTATTATTCATGACCCGGAGGTGATTGATTACCTTACGGGCCTTTTGTGTCCACTCATTGATATGGTGGTTAAAGGTGAGTTTCTTGTCGAGCCAGATGCCGAGCCACCGCATGGATGTCGATGCCCGTATCTCCTTGTCGCCGTGGTAAATGACGGGAGATTGGCTGTGGTCTGCCGTGCGTCTGGAGAAGTGCATGATTTCTGTCTTGTTCGGGTCAAAGTGGATTGCCTCGCCTCTTCCCCACGACTCCATGGCCGCGATTGCTTCGTTTGCTTGCCTTGCTGTGTCCTCCAGCGAGTCTCCTATAAAGAGCATCGCCGTGTCGTCAGCGTATCCGTATCTCTGGGCCGCGCCGGAGAGGAAATAGATTGCCGCTGTGATCAAGATATAAAGTATTGGCGAGATGGGCGAGCCTTGTGGGAGGCCACATCGCAGTCTCGCGCTCGGTGTGGTTGTGTCTTGGAAGCGCACACTGGCTAGTCTGTCTAGCAAGAAGCTGGCTATCCATCGGACCAAGAAACCCGGCCACCCCTGCTGCCGTAGGCGAAGGATCATGCGGTTGCGGAGGATTGCGTCGAAAGCTCCCATGACATCTTCTGTGACGAGAGTTGCCACCTTGCCAGCTGCAAGTGCTTTCTCTATGTCGTAGATGAGGGACACCACAATGTCTACGGCAGACCGCTTCGGCAGCGCTCCAGCCTGGTTGGGATGGAGGATACCGTATTTGATAGCAGCGTAAGCCATTCTTCTTGCGATGACCCGCTCTAATCCTTTACTGAGGCAGGACAGGAGTGATATGGGACGCCATGTGGACACATCGCTGAGGTTTCGCTTGTTGGGCTTCGGGATGATGACGACTTCGGCAGTCTTGAAGACGCTGGGGTGATGACCGAGTTGTAGGCAGGCATTGTACAGTGTCGTGAGTGGTCGGGCAATGTGCGGCCAGGCTGCTCGCAGCATCTTGGTCGTGATACCGTCTGAACCGGGGGTTGTGTTTCCGGTGTGTAGGACAGCTTTCTCGATCTCCTTGGTCGAGATTGTTTTTGCGAAGGGGATCTCCTTGGCAGGGCTGACAGTTGGCTCCCATGCGTCGGGGATGTCATCTGCTGCGTCGCGACGTTCCAGCTTCTCCTTGCGTAGC
>NW_017387395.1:0-10048 GCF_001636725.1 Cordyceps fumosorosea ARSEF 2679 | reverse complement strand
TCGTCATCTGCTTCTGTGTCAGGGTTGTCGATTCGTGGCTGCTCTTCCTCGATGCTTTCCATAGCTTCGCCCATTTCCTCGTCGTCTACCGCCAGAGGCATGATTTCTGCCTGTGGTGGCTCCGTGGTGGCATCACCTGCGACGGCCGGTGTCGTGTTTGCCATCTCCGTGTCGGCCTCCTCCCCGCTGTCTGTCGTTGCTAGCGCATGGTTCTGTGCTGGTGGGCTGTTGGACGACTGGATCATGCTTTCCAGGTTTTGCCTTCTGTAGTCGTCTGCGCCGAGCTGTCTGGCATGTATTTTCTGTGACTTGGAGAGCTTATGGAAGGTGTCTCCAACCTTCTTCGGCCGCGCGTAGCAGCCTTCATCGTCTGCGTGGTGGGGTCCGTGGCAGTTGGCACATTTCGGGGTTACCTGACAGCCATCAGCATCATGATCCATGTCGGTGACACCGCATGTTCTGCACGTCTTCGTCGCGGTGCACCGCACTGGCGCGTGGAAGAGCCAGGATGATTGGCGCGGACTCAGCAGCGCTGTGCTGCAGGGTAGCTGGTTCAGGCCGGCTCCATTTTCCACGATAGACGGACTGCTCCTTCAGGAATAGTGGCAGTGGATTATGGTTGTCCCTGGGCTATGTCTTGCATTTCCTTATCGCAGCACATAGTCCCGTGGTGCTTGTATTAACTGCTTGGCCTGAAGGGGTTTTCCCATGTGTTCAGCGTCCTATCTTTAGCGGCTAAAACGGCGCGGCGTCGTCCGCTATCAGCGACACGGTCGTTGTATGTAGTTTCGCTACAGACGTTACATGGTATGGTTAGTACTTGCCGGTTGGTGCCTTTGATACCGTTCACGCTAGCATGCTGCGCATTGTTCTGCGCATGTTCTTCTGGTGACCTGTCTTATTGTTTCCGTGAGCCGCTAAGCTAGCTTGTGGACTTTCATTGGCCAGTTAAGGCGACTTTCGTATCGCCGTCGAGGAATTATATGGTACTGTATTATTACACGCTAATTAACGGTTAATTAGCAGGGGATTGGCACATTGAGGCAGCAGCATGTGGTGTGGTAGATTCTACGCAGCTGTGGCACCCTGGCGAGGCGTGTTGTTCGCGATGTGCGCTTGAATGGGCCATAGCCACTTCGTCGACAATTTATACACTGTATGATGACGCTGCGGCCTCCCATACTAGGCTTTGCTTTGAGTCGGTCGAGCGCAGATCGCTAGTCTCAATTCTGAGAATCACCAAACGCCGATGGCACGTCCACAGAAATGACCATGACTCGAGATAATGCGCTACCATGATTTATTTGTCGTAATTGAACAATGATTAACCAGATCAATGGCTCATACCGGTAGCTAAAAGCCAATCATCAGGGTTACAACGGGGCGGTCCCCGAACCCCTTCCCTGCAATCGATGATAAATCGCTCTGCGCTCACTGGACCTTTTTTCGTGTCTGCGAAGATGTTGTCGAACCGACACGCGCCGAAAACACGGAGCGAAAATCTGAACAACTAGACAAAACGGTTTAGCTATCTATTAGTTGTAAATCGTTCCTTGTATTCATCGCTGGGCCTAAATTGTAGGGACCATTGGTTGAGCAGCTCCAGCATGCTACTACCATTGGGGCTGTTCTGGGGTTGACGAGCGGAAAGAGCCCCGTCGCCAGAGCGGAAAGAGCCCCGTCACCGGAGACAATCACTAGACATGGGTGCCTGGCCCAGACTCAAATCTGCGCACACTCTAGGGCGCAATCGGGCAGGTATTGACCGGTGCCTTCGAACCGCTGTTGCACGCCTTTCCTGTGAAACGCTATTAGGCTACCGTATGTCGCCCGCAGCCTTTTCTACATTCTGAGGTAGGTTCATCTCCCCGGCACGCGCCATGGTGAGCACGCAATGTAACCGAGCGCAGATCCAGCCAGCTAGACTTGCAGAACAGTCTTCTCAGGTGTGTCAGATGAAATGCGTAGCCTCACAGAACCTCTGCCGTGGTAGAGGTTGGCAGCTGAGCATGCGCCCAGACCAACCTCGTCTGGTACAAGTACTTTGTCAGCCTGTTGAAGCTTAATGTCCTCACTCTATACACCTACCGTCGTCCTTCAGTTTTACCAATAACTGCTCCGCAGTCATGCACACTTCTGCACTTGGATTCAGCTCTTATCACTGGTCAGCGATGCCGAGAACTGCATGCGAAAACTCACGGGGATGCCCAGATCTTTCATCAGAGTTGAGTCGGGCTGTACCACCGTTACTTCCTCCCAACCCGGTGAGACAGTCGTCGCTTTTCATGACAGAGACTGGCAATTACTATCTCCCTCCGCCTACATCCCGCAAGAATGACAGTCGCTCGTCTGGTAGCCAGAGAACTCTTCGTGAGAACGAGCATCCTGTTGCGCCTCGTCCTCCAACCTACGACGGACCGACTTCCAGCGCCTACAACCAAGTTGAGCCCCATGCCGTATATTTCGGCTCCTATCAGGAGCCTTTAAGCCGCGTAAAATGGACTGATCCTCTTCACTAGCCACGGATGATGCTGACGAGTATACGCAGATCATTTCATGCTTCCGCGGTATTCTTGACTTCGCCGCAGTCTATAGTCCGATGCTGAGCAAGCCCGAGCTAGAGAATATTATTACCTATACCGATAAAATCAAGCAAGCTCTGGAGCAGGCACACAAAATTCAACAGACAGAGAGCGTGCCGGCGAAGAGCGATATCGGGACTGTCAACCAGGAATCACAGGTGACTGATACGCTCCTGAACGGCGAAAAACCCCGCGAAAAACGGCGCCGCGAGGAAAAGCCCAGTGGGAGAAAGCTCCGAGTAAGCTGCCCTTCTTATTTTGCATAGTCACGCGAGCTAAAGAACACACAGCCTGGCTACTGCTTCGAATGCGGAATCCAACGCAGCTGGGAATGGAGAAAAGGTCCCCATGGCGGCCGCACTTTGTGCAATGCCTGCGGGATACGCTATCGCAAGCGCGAAGGGGGAACTGAAAGCTGAACATTAGAAAAGAGCTTGGCGCAGTCGAGAACTAACGCAAGAAGCCAGAGGGCTGTATCTGTACTGTGTGTTTGTTAATATTGGACATGTTGGTTTCAACAGTACCTTTTGTATAACGGGCAAGCCGCTCGCGCGGCGGCTGTGTCGCCGGGCTTATGGAATCTTCCATGAGCTCGAAGCTGTAAAATGCTTTCGTATAGTTGATTCACTTAATTTCCCCTTCATGCTCACAGTAAGCAGCATAGGGGCTAGATAGTTCAGTCAAATTAAACCGATCAGAGTTCGAGACTTTTCATTCCAGTGACAGTGGCGTCACTAGTTCTCATGGAACCCCTCCAAAGGTTCCTCACTGAATATCTAGTACCGCCCGTTCTTTTTGACTCATTGTCCTGCTCCTGTTGTTGGCGATACTTCGAATGAGCTGCTTGAGCTGCTTAAGAAAATGGTCGAAGAGTAAAGGCGCGCCTGATTACATACGGCTGAGAGAGCCAATGGATATTATTGTCGATGATCAGACTGAGAGATGTTCTCGCTTGGGTCCTTCAATCAGATACCTAGCATGCCATTTTCAGAGTGTTATGTAGCAGATAAGTAAGCTGATTCGATCTCCCGACGTCCATTACGAGGTTGTGGAACTCTTCCACCGATTCCTTACGCCGCCAAAGAGCGTGTTGCGCCGCAGATAATGGTGCCGCACCTGACAGCGGCTTTTTAAAGACTAATGAATCGTGTCCAAAAAGTAGCGATTTGGCTGAGAGGTTAAGCCTATGGCCGAAGTAGTGGCCACGCCTCGTAGATTCAACGAGTGCCAGCTTACCTGCAATGGCTTCGATCGCGGCATCATAATTCCCCGCGCTGTCCAGGGCCACAGCATCCAATCTTGTTTGAACTCGATAGGCAGCCAGTATGTGTATACTTCCCGCCGCAAAATTGTGTCCAAAGTGACCAGTTCGCAAAAATTTTAGTCTCCAAAAAATAAACAATAAAAGCTCGAAAGAGAAACGAATGGAGCCGCTGTGTTTTCGAGATATCGTAAATTTCATGGCTAATGGCGGCCTCGCTTCCGACAAAAACACCACGTGACAACCGCAGAAGTCGACTCAGCTCAACACGCCGCGCGAAGTATATTCGCTATACGTCGCAGCTTGCTTTTTGCCACATGCAGCACCAGATTCTCCGTGGCCTGATCCGCTATTCGCCTAGCTGCTGATCAACTAACTCCGAATTCCAGTCATACGGCAATATCGATGTGCGGAAAGGGCACGGTATTCTAGCAATGTGAAGGTTACAGTAGTCACTGAGTACTTTGCACGTCGCGTTACCACTTAGAAGCACCGAGCCGAAGCAAATACAGAAAAGTTCAGCTGTTTTGACAAGTGCGCACCAAGGAGCGTGCCATTCACTTCTTTGACCTGCTGGCTAGTTTTATCACCGCACAAGCATTGTGGGCTAGTGCTCGGGTTATTTGCGTCTCTGCTGCTCATTTTTACAAGGAATATGCGCTGCTCACGTTTCAAACTTTCCAATTGGATTCTATTCAGCACCTAGCGCTTAAACACCGTGAACGGCTCCGTGGTTTCGATCGCTATTTGCCCCAATTCGCCGAACGAGCCGATCCCATGCTTATACCCTGGGACATTACATCTCTTCTCAGTTGTTACCTTTGAATGTTGCTGCTGTCCTCTTCGTTCAAGCTTTACTTACGGAGAACCGCGCCGGCCCTGGTCCACCATCCGATGTCGTTGGCGCATTTGTAGCAATAATATAGATTGAATCCAATTTTGCAAAAGTTGAAATCTCGTGGGTCATCTGTCGACGTGGCCTCTGCGCGCTTTCGACATTTAAGGCAGGTTATGTGCTTAATGAAGGCACTTCTCAACATGGTGAATTAAAGAGCAAGATCTATATTCGGGTGTGCATAAGTGCTGAATCTTGCTCTCGGTTTATTTATGCATCATTGAACTACACTTGGATAACGGGATAGTACTTTAATGTCCATTTATCGCACTTGACGTTTGTAAATTACCAATGAACTCTGTGCACTTGCAATTGCCGAAAACTGTCTCGTTCTTTCGCTCGCTGCCGCCGTCGCCGTCGGGAGCAGCCTTCTACCACTTCAGGAAGATGTGGCTCTGCCAGAGCTGCGCACACCGGTCTCTGTCGAGTTGACGATGCAACAAAGGCCACTGACGGACACCAATGGTAGCGGTTCGGCGAAAGTGGACAGGCCAGGGCGAAAATGGAAGACGGCCAGAAAGCCACTTAGTTCGAAGCCGAGGGCGAAGCTCCCACTGACCGTTCTGGAGCGATGCATCAATGCGTGCTCATGACGCTGGCGACCCTGCGATAGAAGGCTGTGCACTACTGCCTAGCGGCTGTAGTTGGCAGTCTTTCGCACGTTTCCCACATAAATCGGCTTCGCGCCAACTTTTAATCCTATGCAATGCACAGTTATTGCTGCACCCATCCATCGTCCAGGCACTGCACGCCATGGGGAGTATCCATGCCAAATTATGCAGTGCATAAAGCGGCTGAGCACTCGATGAGCTCTGCTCTAGCGTGCATGTCTAGCTACTGTCTAGTGTGTGGGATATGTTGCGGCTTGCAGGAGCCAGGATCGGTGGAGCAAATCTGCTTCAGTACACGCCCAGCCCCGTCACGCCGGTGCAGTGGGAGCTTAATTAGGAAGACGCAATCTGGTAACGGTCCGCTCTCACTGCTACGGACAATGGAAGAAGGGAGGGGTGCGCTTTCGTCTTGGCAGCCTTTCCACTTCAGCAGGCGGCTTCGGTGGGGAGGTCCCAACTGATTTAGCAACGGTGCCCCGCCCCCTGTTTGTTCGGCAACTTTGATGTCAATCCCGAAGACAGACTGCGGGGCAACTTCAGACAGGAACAGGGGAAGGGGTAGCATTATAGCTGCTGACCCAGGCGGCCTCGTCATTGCCCTCGGACTAAAGCTTGACCTTTTGCACTAGGTACCGGCATTTGTGGCAGCAGTAGTTTTCATCTACACTGGCGTCTTGGTGGCGTAACGAGTAATGAGGCTGGCCGCACAGTCAGCTCCTCATAGAATAGGAAATGCTCGATATGCTCCTTCAAGTGCCATTACATGCCTCGAAAGAGATAGTGTCCACTTGGATACAAAGTTATTCAACGCCTGGCTTCCACGCTTCTCTTTTAAATGCCACCATGTCCCGCAGATCTCAGAATCTCCAGACCGTCTCCATCCCATCGTGCAACCACTCATTCAGGTCTTTTACTATACCTCGTCATGCATCTCCTTCTCCCCTTGGAGAATTAGAGTGAGGCTCTTCACGGATATGCAATTGATTTTGACTCGATAACAATTACAAAACCGCCAACCAAGGTTGTGCTACGCTTTTCAGGTTTTCAGCCGCTGCTCACCCTCCCTACTTCCACCTGGTCAGTTGCACAGAAACGTGGCTAACAACGCAGTCACTTCTCTCTCTGAGAGTGACTAAATTGGCAATTAAGTGGGCTCGCTTGTACATTACTGCGGGTGCTGCTCTGACCGATTATAGTCTTAAGGTCGCCATCAGAGCCAACCAACGTGGCTGGCTCAAAGCGTACACATCTATCTCCTGCCCCAATGCAATGGACAGAAAATCTGAAAACCTCGAAAGAGACCTTAAAGATCTTGAAATGTCACCGCTCCCGCCTCCACAGCGCGCTAGGATTTGGGATGTCACAAAAGACGACTTCTGGCATAGGAATGCCATTGAACGCCACGGCCAATTTTCCCAACACTCCCAGCGTTGGAGCCACGACAGATCATCCATCATGACCAACATGCGCGGTGCCGAGGCCGAAGTCCGTGAACTCAGAGAAAAGGAGGACAAGCTCAGTCGAGAGCTTGCCGCTATTCGCAGTCGGACGGCCCTTGTCAATGACACATACAACCAGGAAGCCCGACGCTTGAACAGTTTAGACACTCAGCATAGCGTTCAGAAGCAAGGCCTGGTCGAGAAGCACGAAAAGATCAAAGTCCAAGTGAACGACTGGTCTCTGCGATGCAGAACTCGAGACGTTGTCCACGAACGGGGACTGACATTGCCGGAGCTCATTGACAAGAGACCCGCAGAGAGACAGCTCAAACTGCCGCCGCTGGCGAATTTGCACCTTCCTAGGGAGGCTCCCAACAATGACGATATACTAGTTGCCATTATCGACTCCAATCACACTATACTAGACAAGCTTCAACATCTTGGGTTTTCCAACGAACGCACCACAACAATATCCTCTCGTGCCGTCCTTCAGCCTATCAAGCTGCGCAATGCCCGCCGGTTCTTCGAAGACACGAGGACAAGTATCTACAGCTTTGCAGACGGCAAAGGCACTGGCTGGATAGCATGTATGATACAGGCGACCGGCATCCTCCAGAAGAAAAGGTGCCACGGCTGCAGCAGCAACGAGAGTCCTTTTGAGGGCTGTATTGCCGTTGGTGGCCATCTCTTCTCTAAGTGCGGGAACTGCGAGTGGAATGGAACAAGCTGCCAGGGGTTAAATCCGTCAACGTCGACCAACATGCTTGCTCACATGCGTCCCGCTTTGGAACCTCCGCGCAGCTGTTCGCAACTATCAACACCAGGGCTCATCTTAGACCCCTCCCTCAACTTGCCCGCTGAGCTAGAAGCTCTGGCAGCGGCTGCACCACAGGCGACTGTCAAAGCTTATTCATCGCACTACAGTCCGCCACAAGTACATATTTCTGGGTTTAAAGCCGCGAATCAGACTGCCAAGTACGAACAGGCTCCTCCAGTACCCAGAGCTGTCCCATCTCTAATAGCTTCCAGCCGCACCAGTTACCGGAGGAGCCCCAAGGCCCCGAACGCGGACTGCTCGGTTCCGCGGCCAATGGCGCCGATATGCTTTCGCCAAATGGATTTTGCGGCACCAAATTCAAATGACATTACGAAAGAGACGCTCGTCTTACGGCACAACGGTATTATCTATACGCATCCCGACTGCATCGCAGGTGTGCCTTTAGAGAAGATCACGCCCAGCCATCCATATTGGGAGACCAAGTGGCCAAAGCTGCGAAGCCTGACGGAGCCAATCCTACGCTTGTGGGAGGAAAAGCTTCAGTCGGAGGAGGCGGCCAGCAGAGTCCAGAAAGTTGGTAGCGTCAAGTACCAATACGGACGCCAGGTCAACCGAGGCAACACGATCCTCAGATTTTTAGAGCAAGGACCGATTAGCCCGTACCAACTTCTCGCTAAGAAATACGTGAGCGTGGGCAAAGGCAGTATAACTTCTTACGACACGCTGTTCCGCCTTTGCGAGACAATTGAAGCGCTATCTAACTATAAGACAGACGTTGAGCCCGTCGACTGGATGCGCCAGCATCTGCACGAGCTGATTACGGCGCAGGGCTCTGGCTTCAACTTTCCAAAGACCATTCATGACTTTTACAATGATCCTAAGCTGGCAGCACTGCGCCAGAAGTCGGGCTTCAAGAGCATTGGGCGACCTTCGGGCATCAAGATGCCTCTGCGAAGGGCCGAGAGCGTGGATGATGATGTGCCTTTGACATCGAGCCAGCGCAAACGCAAGAGCCATCCATCGTACGGCACGCCAAGTCCGCGGACCGAGCCACCCAATGCTGAGCCCTTGAAGGTCGATCCCGTTGACGTCAACCAAGGCCCGGTGGGAAAGAAGCAAAAGGCGGCGGCCAAGGTGCTGGACAGCCTGGAGACGGGAGAGGTGTCGGATGCGGACTCGGTGAGCGGGTCGGCGATTAGTGAGTTCGATTTTCGAATCTGCCAGATCAAGACGCGGCTGTTTACGAGTTCGGAGAAGGTGACGCAGTACTGGAGCTGGGTGCCAGAGAAAAGTATGTTTGAGCACCAGATCCTGGATGACAGGAGCCCGGCAGGCTGGAGCATGCAACGGGGCCCTATTGAATTCAGCCTGCGTCTGGGGGACGTGGTGAAGATTTCGTGGAACCTGAAGGCGTTGCGGGTGTACTTGGTGATGAGCGACAGACATATCTGCTTTGAGGACGATAAGCTGAGGGGGGACATAATCGTGACGTTTAGGCGGCCGAATACGATGAGGAGGTTCATTCAGTTTTGCCGACGCCGGGAGATTGAGCTGGTGGAGGAGACATGGTCAGTACACGACATGCATCACTGCAAGGGGCCTCTATGCTAACGAAAATTGTTATAGGAAGAAGATAGAGCATCTGTGGGGGACGATGCACTCGCAGTGACTGATGGCGGTTGAAGAAGAGGCTGGTGCGAGGTTGCAGGAATAGCTTCCGAAGCCGGAGCGGCGGCGCCATGCTCGACGCCTAACCCTCGGAAGTCATGGAGGACTACCTAGGGACACTCAGTTTGTTGGAGGATCACTGGGCTTTCAACCACACCACTTTGACAAGCGATCTCCACATGCGTGAACATAGGGGAGTGAACCTGAGTGAGTGACAACTGATGTCGTGCAGCTGCTTTCTCATATGAGTGTTTTACAGATAGTGAATCTCGAAACACAGTGAAGTAATCGCCCGCAACCCACAGCGCTAAGTCTCCACAGCGGCCTTGAGGCTGGGCGAGCTGTTACACTGCTCATGAGCTTGGCCTTTTGCCCATCACTGCTGACATCCTTCCCTCCACCCGTACAGTTCAGCTCCTTCGATGGTGCCGTCACAAAGGCCGCCGTCTGGCAATTTTAAAAGTGTGCTTCTAAGACTTTTTGCTACATACACGATGCTTTAATTAACCTTTCGTCCGACGACTTTTGTGACAGGACCTCGGTATTGGTCCTTACCGCCGCAGACGTAATGAATTGCGGCGAATATGAGCACCACAACAAAGATAGGTCCCGACCAATTGAAGCCTCCCGCCGTGATTGGATATGTAATAGGCCAAGAGCACCAAAATAAGCTCCAAAGACCAAAGGCAATGGCTAACGCGTTCAGCAAGACTCCATATTTGCCAAGAGAGAACTTCGCATATGGAAGTGTCTGCGGATAACGTATTCTTGTGAAAGGCCGCTAGTAAGTTGATTCAACTATCTAGTTCCTATG
>NW_017387394.1:1524-24957 GCF_001636725.1 Cordyceps fumosorosea ARSEF 2679 | reverse complement strand
ATTAAAAATATAATATCTATAATAAAATAAAGTAATATAATATAGACTTTATAGAAAGCTATAATCTATACTACTATTAAAAAGAGTATAGTAAATAATTACTATATAATATAGAGTACTTAGAAAGTTAATAATAGATTTAAAGAACTATTTATATTTAACTTCTAAAATACTTTATAGAATTATAAAGGTTAAATAGAACCTATTAATAGTATTCTATTTATAAATAGATAAATAAACTAAAATCTAGAATTAAATACTTAAATAGTATTTATAAAGTTATATAAACTACTAATAAAATAATTAAATAGAATAGTTATTACTTATATAATAGACTATAAATAGTTTAGAAAATAAAAATATAATATATTACTTTTTATAATAAATTATAAATATAACCTTATAATTAAAATATATATAATATAGAATATAAATATACTAGTAGTTATAGTATATATACTAATAATTATAAAAATATAGAACTACTTATAAATAGAATAGATATTTTTATAGAATTAAATAAAATACTATATAGATAAAAAGATATTACTAGTACTAATCTTAGAGAGAGGAGATAAAGTTTATTTTACTTATAAAAATATTAAAATAAAATAACTTAGTAATAGACTTAACTAAAAAAGGATTAGATTATAACTTATTAAATAAAAAATATTAAATACTAACTATAAACTATTATTACTTAAAAGAATAAAAATATACTTTACTTTTTATATTTTACTATTAAAGAAAGTACTAAAAGATACTATACTTACTATAGATATTATTATTAAAAGTATAAATAAGTATAAAGTTAAAGAGATATTTAAAAATATAAAGTATAAAAAGGAATTATTATTATTTTATTAAATACAAAGAATACTTAAATTTAGAAAATATATAAAAACCTTATAAACTATTTAAACCTACTTAAGTAGTTTAACTAGTACTACTCTACTTAAATAAGTCTACTTCTAGTAATAAAAAAGGATCTAATAATATAGTATTCTAATTAATTATATTAATATAATCTAAGGACTATACTTAAATAGTAGCTTCTAATAAAGTCTATTTTAACTTATTTAGTTTATTAAGTAACTAAAGACTATAACTAACTATAATAGAACTATAAGTTATAAAAGACTTATATTTTTTATATAGATAGTCTAGTTTAGTTAGAGACTTAAAGGACTCCTATTAAAGATATTATAAGAGAGTAGTAGTCTCTTCTTTCTTTTAATATAAATATTAAGATTTAAAAATTATTTAATTAAAAGATAATACTTAAACTATTATATAAATAGTCTTAATAAACACACTTTTTATAGTAAAAAACACTCTTTATTATTTTATAAGGAAACTTCTTTAAATTATAAAAAGAATAAAGTATAATGATAATACTAAATTCTTTAATAATAATAGTAAACTTAGAATACTATTTAGTTTTATTAGAATTAAACTTAAATACTTAGTTAAGTATTATAATAAAAGAGAATATAGGAGGAAAAAGAACTTATAAGATAAAAACTATAGATTTTAAGGATAAAGCTAATAGAGAGAGGGAATAATATTATAAATATATTAAAGTACTATAGATAAAGGGTAGGGCGGCCTAAAGAAGTTACTATAAAGTATTTATAAGAGTATAAGAATAAAGGAACTAGTTATATAACTAGATTACTAAGGATTATAGTAATTTATATAACTAGATTACTAAGGGATTATAGTAATCTAGTATTAATCTAGGATTATTAGGATTATAAAGTAAACTAAGTAATCTAAGTAATATAATAGAGGATAGAATAGATATATAAAGAAGTGGATTTTTAGTAGATAGTTAGACTAGATCTTTATTAATTAATCTACTAAGTAATAGTTCTACTATTAAGAGTAATCTCCTAATATAACTTAAACTATAATACTATTTATTTATACTCTATTATATACTTTTACTAACTTACTTCCTTAGAAATAAATTTACTATAGATTAGAGAAGAGCTACTATTATATTATAGTATTCTTTAGTAGTTTAAAAGGCTATTATTTACTCTTAGTCTTCTTTTACTTATATTAGATTATAGACTCCTTTTAAGTTAAGTATAATAAACTATTTAACTTTATTAGCTTTATTATATATTTTAGTAATAAATAGTAATAAATATTAGTTTTTAATTATAATCTTATTTAGTTACTAATAGTTAATATATACTTATAGTTTTCTATTTTTCTTAAGTACCTTTAGGATTAAGTATCCTACTAAGGACTCTAATAGTTATATATATTCTTTTTATATTATTTCCTTTATATACTCTTTAAGTACTTAGTCCTATATAGGGCTCTAAGGATATACTTTATAGAACTTTAGTTCTTTATTAAACTAGAGTTTAATCTTATAGTCCTAGTATAAATACTCTAGTAGTTCTATTTTTAACTCTCTAATAAATAGCTTATTATACTTTAAGTATTCTTTAAGAATCTTTATTATATTAACTTTAGATTCTTTAATAATTATATATAGTCTTTAAGACTAATTATAATTTAAAAAAGGTACTTTTTATTAATTACTCTTTTTTCTATAATTATATCCTAATAAATCCTACTAAAGTTAATTTACTCTTTAATTAACTTAAGGATTATTTATTTATAATTAGAGTATTTTTAATATAATATTATATTTTAAAATCTTTATAATATTTAAAGAAAGAGTATAGTTTATATTTTAAATAAATATAAAAAGCTATATAGTTTCTTAATTTACTATTCTATAATTATACTTAATAACTTCTTTTTTTTATAATTATAAGTTAATAATATTTATTACTTATTTATAACTAGAGTATCCTTAATATAATATTATATTTTAAAATCTTTATAATATCTAAAGAGAGAGTATAATCTATACTTTAAATAAATATAAGAAGTTATATAGTTTTTTAATTTACTACTCTATAGTTATACTTAATAACTTCTCTTTTTATATTTATTAGTTAATAGGGTTTATATTTCTTCTTCTAAAGTAATTATAATTTATTAATAAGATTTAATAAAATATAGTTTCTTTATACTTTACTATTAATTATTATTTAAATTAGTCTTTTTTTTATAAGAATATTAATTATAAAGTATATAGTATTATTAATATTTATAGTATATAAAGACTTATTAAATCCTTATTAATAAATTAATCTTAATAATAATAATAGTTATTATTTCTTAATTCTTTAGTATTTTCTTTAATTACTTATTTTAATAACTATTTATTCTATTAATATTAGTCTATTCTTTTTTTTATATATTCTTTTTAATACTTATATTAATAATAATCTTTTAATTATTCTATAAGAGCTAAAATATAGTCTAGTTCCTTACTCTTTATATTAATTAAACTTAACCTAAGTAAGTCTTTTTTTATTATATAGTTTTTTTTATCCTTATATTATAAGGTTATAGTATAAATAGTATATAGGTTTTTATTTTTAATATAATCATTTTCTTTACTTTTCTAAAGAATAAGTTCTAAAGTATATTTTCTTTTAATTATTTAATAATAAAAATTAGTTTTTAAATAAAGTCTATAATTAGTATAAATATATAAACTAATAGTTAGATTTTATATTTTTAATCTTTTTCTTTAAGTATTAACTATATACTAAAGTTCTAGTCTTTATTTAATATAGGTTTATTATAATAAGCCTATTTATTAGTATTAAAAAAGTATTCTTTATTATTAACTATATTAATATTATAAATAAGTATATTTTTATAGTTTATTATATTAAGTTTCTTTTATTTTCTTATAGACTTTTATTATTTCTTTAAGGCTTAATACTTTTTTATAAAGTATTCTTTTTTATTATAATTATAATAAGTTTTAGTCTTTTCTTTATTTATAATATTAAATTCTATTAGGCCTAAATAAATTCTATAGACTATAGATTTATATATATATCTTTTAGTATTAAACTAATATTATTATAAATAAAGACTTTAAGTCCTTTTTCTTTTTTTATATTCTAGTTTTTTAATTTATTTAATATAGGTTTATTATAATAAGCCTATTTATTAGTATTAAAAAAGTATTCTTTATTATTAACTATATTAATATTATAAATAAGTATATTTTTATAGTTTATTATATTAAGTTTCTTTTATTTTCTTATAGACTTTTATTATTTCTTTAAGGCTTAATACTTTTTTATAAAGTATTCTTTTATTTAATTATTATTATTTTAAATAAACTATATTATAATATAATAGAACTCTTTTATATAATACTATATAAAGTCTATTTATTTTAACTATTTAAGCTTATAAATTATTATTTATTCTTTATTAAGATTTTTAAATATAGTTTTATGTTTTTTTTTAAACTTATTATAATTACTAAAGATTTTAATTATTTATTCTTTAAATTCTTTTTTATTAAAACAATCTTATTAAGTTAGTTTTTATTATTTTAATACTTTTTCTATAAATAGGTTTTTTATATAAAGTACTTTTATTCTAAACTTTAGGCTTCTTAATAGTATTATTAATATATAAGTATACTTTAGTTTAAGTTAAAAAGGTTTATATATTTCTTTTAACTCTATTAAATAGATTAGATTTAAAGAACTTAAAGAAAGTAATAACTCTAATAGTATTTAAGACCTAGAGTTTATTAAGTTTTTCTATAAGGTTATTAACCTACTTAGTAAGTTAAATAATAATCTACTCTAAGTTAATAGTATTATTATTAATAGTAGATATTATTAAGGTTAACTATTTAAGGTTTTAAAGTAACTTATTAAATAGTACTAATTAAAATATAATAGTAACTCTTCTTTAATCTATAGTAAATCTATTTCTAAAATAAAATTCAGTAATTAAATATATAATAAAGTATAAATAAGTAGTATTATAATATAAGTTATATTAAAAGGTTACTTTTAATAATTAAATTATTCTTTAGATTAATTAGTAGAGATTTAGTCTAATTATCTATTAAAGATCCCTTTCTTTATATATCTATCCTATCCTCTACTATATACTTAGATTACTAACTTACTCTATAATCCTAGTAAGTCTAGATTAGTACTAGATTACTATAATCCCTAGTAATCTAGTTATATAATTAGTCCTTTACTTTTACACCCTTATAAGCGCCCTATAGTTACTTTATTAGGCCGCCCTACCCCTTATCTATAGCACCTTAGTGTATTTATAACACTAATATCCTTTTATATATTTTCCCTAGACAAGCTAGAGAGTAATAAGCTTAATATAATCCTTAATACATCCAGGCGTGACTTCTAGTAGGACTAGTACTCACGCGGCTATAGTGGCCGCGTGATTAAGATCCTCTCTAAGCACTATTACTAGGGCTTTATATAGGGCTACACCCTAACGGGGCGGACAGCGCTCTTCCCTAGCTATAAGTCCTTCCTTAGTATTATACACACTATAATAGTGTAGTATACTAAGTTTAGTAAGGTTATACGTAGTGTCCGCTAGCGTGGCGCCCTTACGTCTATTAACTATATTAAGACGAGTACCTAGGCCTAGTAGGAGTATAATAGCTTCTCACACTAGTAGCCGTCCTTTATTAGCACTATACTTAGCCTTAAGGCTGACACTACGTGTGTCTACCTCCCGCCTAACACTAACTGCTTCCTCTCTACTATTAACTACTGCCTCCACTCTACTAGTAAGGTGAATCTTATTATTAGCTCTAAGCAGCCTACCGCCGTCTATCTTTCCCCAGCTGAGGCGGCGGAGCACTACCGGCGCGGCGTGTCTGTCTAGGACTTTACGTTATCGTCATCTGTGGGTGGTGGCGTACCCGACGTCGTCCTTATAGGCATTAGCGTTAAGGTAACCTTTAAAGTTATTAGAGTAGTGGAGTTATTAGGCTAGATGGCGCTGGATCTATACGTGCGGGTTATTAACGTGACTGACTTGCTCATCCTTACCCTAGAATCGTAGCACCCATATACACTAATGTGGGATGGGTTTATAGAGCTTTTCACGTTAGATAAGCCCGTCTACTTTAACTACTACGGCTACACGTAGTAGCTATAGGGCTTACTCTTTAGGCACTGTAACACGCACCGCTTGACTGTGGGCGGCTATAAGGAGGAGGGCACAACGACGACGCCATTCGACATGATGCTCGTTAACGAGCTAAGTCGATTTCACATTGCACAGTGGGCGCTGGCGCGCGCGGCGGAATCGAGAGCGATGTCTGGCGTTTAGAGTCAGATAAATGAGTTGAGTAAGCAGGTTGTGTCGTAAAGAGACGCCATCAAGCGCTATATCATGGAATATGGCATAGGTACGTTAAGAAGCAAATCGAAATAAGAGTAGACATCTAACTATAGAAAAGACCTAGACGAAATATACAAGAGATAGTATTGTAGCCACTAGCTATAAGTCCTATTCTTAGGCTATATTTACTAGTGCTAATATAGTGCTGGAGCAGGCTGGCTAAGGCAGATTGGGTGTAATGGTCGTAGAATGACCGCGGCGGCAGCAGCGGCTGAGCCTCATAATACGACGCAGGACCAGCTATCTGGAAATATGTTGGTGATGGACGGGTTTTACAATAGGAGATTGGTGTAGCAATGGGCCGCTGGCTTGGTTAAACTTGCCGCTGGATATCTGAGCACATAGGGATATCTAGGCTGCCTAGGGCTTGAATATAGCGCAGTTCCTTGTTGGTAGCTGGGTTATCTAGTTAGAAGGGTAGCAAGATGTCCTCGTTAGCACTTTCTCCTTTGTAAACCACTCACGAATTAAACAAGGCTAAGGAACCAAAGGTTAGTTATCATTTGTTCATTTGCTATTAGGGCATGCGCCTAGGGGTTAATTTCTCAGCTCAGGTGCCTCTCGCGAACCGTTCACATCAGGTCAAGCGTTTCGGTACTCACGGCAGCCCGAGCAATCAGGCATACCTTCTCAGGGAGGTGATTACATTCTCGCATGCCCATCTAACCAAACGTCCACATTCACAAGTTTCTCTTAGCATTATTGAAATCGTGATGCCACCGATGCATCTCAACAACCTCGACTAGCCGATCTCATAGCCATACCGATACTAAGCGAGGATTGCGCCTTGTGCAGAAAAGTTGATCGCACGGGTCGCCCTCTCTTGGACTTACGCCTCACTCCGCGACAAACGTTCCTTGTCACTTCTCGCGAGCCTATAAGCTTCCTGATGACTCTCTCGCCTGCCATTGCTAGCAAAGCCATGATGAACCAGCCTTTTCGGGTTGTCGCCCGTGCTGGTAGAAGCCCGACTTTATGGGCACCTAGACAGAACCTCCATCGGCAGCTGCTACTTCGTCTCACCCAGCAAGCTAGGAAGTTCCATCTGTCTACGACATGGGCTAAAAGAATTACCATCAGGGTGCCCCCAGAGGCGGTCAACTATGACGGTAGCAATGGAAGAATGGACCGCTTTACAAAGCACGTTGGCGACCGCATTGAAGTGGACGAAGAGCTGGGCGAGATTGAGATGATGAAGTATTTTCTAGGCGTCGACTCCCCGGCCTCCGGAACTATAACAGCGCTGCTCATAGCACCAGGTGATGAGGTGAGGGCGGGCCAAGGCTTAGCCGTCCTAGAGACGGACACGGAGACGGATTCGGTGTGACCGCCGTACAAGCCCAGCGTGGCTAACAGGACTAGGTGCAAAGTGTTTCAAGTGACGGCCACGATTGTCAAGGCTGACGGTTCTGGGGATTATTCGAAGGCTGTGGAAGAAATTGACTCTCAAAAGTAGGTTAACTAGATAATGTAAGCTATCCTTCTAGACTGATGAACCAAATTCCTTGATGACGCTTCTCGGCTCCTCATATGCCTCCCCAACATACACCGGCTCCATGTCCAGCCCAAAGCCCTCCGGTCCCCCAATCGCCAGTGCTTTTCCCGTTTTCCACAAGGGATGCGCTGGCAGCGCAATCACACTGACTCGAAGACCATAGCGCAGGTCCTGCGAGCCAATCGCCTCGCCGTCTTGGCCGAGGATGGAGATGAAGTCGGGCACGGTGCATACCACCTGCTTCGATTCCTTAGACCCCGTGGCGTCACACAGAGCCGCATATAGGTACTCGTTTTGGAATGGAATCATCATGTGCTTGCCATTAGTAGTGGCATCTCCGTTTGTTTCCGCGGTGCTTGTCTCGTTTGTGTCGTCGTCGTCGTCGCTGGGGGCGAGAACGACGGCGCCTATGGTGCAGCCCCCGCTGACATGTTGTTGGACGTCGACGATTTTGGCTACAAAAAACAGCTTGCCAGCGCAAATCTCAAAGTTTTCAGACAGTGTTAGCAAGGGATTGTGTGATATACTAAGCACAGAACAGGCTACTCAGAGGAGATGCGCTTAAGTAACAGCACTAGGCTTGCGCTTGTTCCCCTTCGGATCCAGTGAGCGCTCGTGTCCTTAAACTCATAAAGTGACCAAAATGTATATGTAATTATAAAAATAAAAAATGTACCGTTTAAATTAACATGATCCAACCTCTAGCGCGAGGTAACAAATAGCTACTGCAGCATTAGACCACCAGCTTAACCCTCCAGCTTAGGCGCCTCAACGAGGTGGTGCGCGCGCCAGGCAATATCCTGCACTTCTGGGTTGGATGTCTTATCAACAGTATGCGAGATGAAGGTGGGAGCAGAGCCAGGAACAGGGCGGGATTGAGCAAAGCTCTGAGCGCTGCTGGTGCGTTTGATGCCGCCCCAGTTGCAGTCGGCGTTGTGAAACCCAGACTGGGCAGCAGCCTTCCAGACCTCCTGAATGTCGTCAATCATGGGTTTGGTCCAAAAGCGGCGACAGTCGGCGTATTCGGCGACAAATTGGGAGGGGGTGCCGTCGTCAAGGTGGTCGCGGACTATCTGGTCGCGGACATTGACAGAACCAGCAATACGGAAAGGAGTGATGTCGGTGTACTTGGCGAGGATAGCCTTGGTGGCAGCGTCGTCAGTCCAGTTGCTGGCCCTAGAGGTAAACCACAAAATGTCGCTGTACTTGTAGACCTGAGATCCTTTGACACCACCAATAGTCTGTTGAGGACCGGCCCGGGGGCGGCCACCAAAAACAACGGACTTTACGCCAGCATTGAGCCGGAAGAGCTCAGAGGTAATGGAGCAAGTGGAAGCGCAGTCGCCATCGTACAGGAGAATGACATCCTCGGCGTTGTAGTACTTGGTAGCATTCTTGCGAGACCGGTAGCCGGTGATGTCGATACCAATACCAAAAGTAGCGTTGGCGGTAGTCAGAGGGTCGGACCAGTTCCAGGCCATGAGGTTGGAGTAGGGAGTGTTCTTGTAAACGTGAGGCGCAAACTTGTCATTGTAAGAGACAAAGTTGCCAAAGGTCGTGTTGACGTCGTAGCGCCAGTTCAGCTCTGACTGCTGGACGTTGATCAAGTCGGAATCATTGCTATTGGCTGGGTCGAAGCCCTCCAGCTTATCGCTGATGGTCTTGGCGAGGGCGACGAAGCCGTCAGACTCCTTCCAGCGGGAAAAGCCATCCTCGTGGATGTCGGGGAAAACCTGCTTAAACAGCTCATAGCCGAGGGCAATATAACCACCACCGTTTCCTTGCAAATCAATGACAAGCTTCGTCTTGCCAGCCTGCGCCGCGCCAGCCAGGAAGTCTTGGATGACGGACTGGAATTCGACGGTGCTCTTAGGCTCGAAGCTGTTCAGGGCCAAGACAGCGACGTTGTCAACACCCGCACCTTGGAGGTAGTAGCCGGTGACCACGTTGTCGTTGGTGCGGACAACGGGCTTGGGGTAGCCGGTCAGAGGGGGTTCAGGATCGTTCGGGTCCGGCTGAGAGGGAGGGGCAGGGGGGAGAGGCTGGCAGAACTTTTGGTAGAAGGAAGCGCCGTCGGTCACACCGGCCAGGTTGCCGTTTACGCGGGCAGGCATAGGAAGGGTGGTGCTTGTTCCATTGGCGAAGCCAAATGTGATGTCGGGGCCACGGTAGAGGGGGCTGGAGCGAGCAGCGCTGCCAAACTGGCCCTTGAGGGCGAATGGTGCACGACTGGCCTGGTAGAAGAAGGTGTTGTAGGCAGTGTCGACGTCCTGGCTGTAGGTGCCGCTCCTGGCGAGCTCCTCGATGAACTCGGAGGCGTCTTGTCCGTTTATGGTCAGAAGGACGGAGGCAGCCTCGGAGTCAAGGTTATAATCCTCTTCATGGTGTTAGCACAGGAATGATGATGTGGCGAGGGAGCAGCTTACCAAGAATCTTAATGACGGGGAGAGCTACGCCGTCCTCGCTGTAGGAGACAACACCACGAGGAGAGCGGAAGCTGAAGACGCTCATGGAGTCGGCCGTCAGCCAAAAGTGGCCATCGACGCCAGGAAAGTAAATCTTTTGCTGGATGTCCTTCTGGAACTCGTACTCGCCAGAGTACTTGCCCGCATCCACCTTGCTCATTACCTCCTTGAATCCCGCGAACAAGTCATAAGGGGAGTATTCGTAGTCTGTGGGGGGGTCCTTGAGATAGGCCGCGTCACTCTGCCAGTCAAGGTATGGCTCCAGCGCCTTCAAGATGCCGGCGGCACGCTCCTTGTTGAAAGGCACCGATTGGAGGCAGTCGTGGGCGAGGGAGGCGGCAATGGAGGGGACAGCGTCTAACGGGCCATTAGCGGTCTTGCAAAGGTCAGAGCCCGAGACGCCTGCTAAAGCCCAATTGCGGCATTGCGGCGCAACGAAACTTACTGGGACTGGCGGAAACGCGGCTGGCCCAGTCGGCGCTTGCCAAGGCGCAAGGCTCGGCGGTCTTGGTGGGAGCAGCGGTGGTGGTGCTGGTGGCAGATGGGAGACAAGCGCAGGCGCTCGAGATGCGCTCGTTCATCTTGCCATTCTGATTGTCCTGGCAGCCGCTGGCGGCGTACGTCGGAACAGGCACATTCGTGGCGCCAGCAGCCGTGTAAGACGAGCAAAAGGCTCTGGCGGACTCGACACGGCTAGGGACCTGCGTGGCACGGAGGGCACGTAGACAATTGTCGGCATTGCACTTGGCAGGCGTAGCGGCAGCATTTGCGGTGGTGAGGACCGCCGTAGCAGCAACGACGGAGGTGGTGAAGCGCATGGCGAAGACTTCTCTTGTGCAGCAACTGCGGTCAAAGCAATTGAGGCGCACCAGCCAGTATAGCATGCGACCGACCATGCCATCTTATACTCCGCATCAAGTGCTGCCAGCTTACTCACTTACTGGTGCTCGCTGGTCTATTCCCAGGTGAGGTCTGTATCAAACTACCAATAGCGCATAGCCTCTTTCCTCAATAGGAAGGCCAATGTGCCGTTAAGCCAACCGGGCTTGCCGGGCCACAATTAGGAGCACAAATCCCCTGGATTTTCTCCACTTGCGCTGATAGCACGAGCTGGTCTAATAGTGGGCGGTCGTATACAGAGCCATTGAGGTAGTTAAAGGATAGGCTATTCGCACAGCCATTCCGTAACGGGAAGGCCATGGTGTGCAGAGGCGCAAGAAACGGGCAGTGGCCATAAAAGTGCGTAAAATGAAGAGTACAGTAGTGAGCTGAGCTTCTGAGTTGTGGCTGTTTCTTCCGTTTTATTCTGTCAAGTAAACTCTGTCTAGTGCGTTTAGTGACTAATAAGCTAAACAAAAACTTTTGCAAAGAAGCTCATTCTAGTGAGTGCCTCTAAATGTAGGATGTGTTTTGGTAAACGTTATTAAATGCCGTACACGCACACAGCTAATTAGAAGCCGCTATTCGTGCTCCATTAGCGTTAGAATTTGGCGTTGGAATTAGCCAGTAAAAACAACACGACAATTGAGAAATTGACCTCCAACGAGAGCCTCTCGCGAAGTCTCCCGTGGAGCTTTTTACAAAGGCACAAAGCCTGCCTCTCACAGAGCCTCTCGCAGACCTTGCCGACGCCGCCGGCGCTAAGGCAGCTAGCAATTAGGAGGACTGTCACGAGTCCGGCACCCGGTTCGTCGTCATGCCTGACTCACTATGATATATCGTGGGATGTGCCCGTCCCATTTCAGCCTTGACAATGGGTACTCCTGCCGCTACCTGGCTCACTTGTTAGCTGAAACAGGTCCGCGGTCGCGCGATTGGCTGGCAAGGTGGAAGCTATTTCCACACGGTCAACCTATTCCCTACTAATAGCAGTATTATATCTTTATAGAACTTATAATTCAAAGTTTTTCTTAAGTATCTATATAAAGGATGAATACTCCAAGTTATATATAAAGTCTGGCTAAATACTACTATATTAAAAATAAAATAATGTATTTTACCCTAAAAAGTCTAGTACAAGTAGTAGGCACTAAGAGTTCTGGGCCCAAAGAGGTAATGAAAACGGTTCTAAATCATCCCACGTCCAATCTTCTATCCAACCCGTGAAATCTGCTTGGTTGTCATCTAATGTGCCCGACTGATCGCTCTGATCGCTCATCTCTACACCTTCTCGTCTGGCCACGGCTCTCAACTCCTGCAAACACCTGGTGGCAGACTTGACAGCCCCATCCATCGTATATCGCACTTTCGTTGCGGTGCGCTAGTGACTCTTCCAGGCGATTTGAGGAATTTGCAAGTGACAAAATGGCATTAGCAGCATCTCCTGTGGCGGCGTGCCTCGCTGGCAGTCGGGTGGGCGAGGACGGCCCGCTGAGATTTGCTTCCGCTTTGGGCCAATACGCTAGCACTTGCCTAGGTGTGTATGTGCATCTCAAAGCAGGCACCTTCTAGCAGTGACCGCAGGGAAAACCACGGTCGCAGCGAATCTTGCGTTGGCGGCACTGCTCGCAGGCAAGTGGCGGTCGCCTATGTCTCTTTACCGAACCTGTCTGCGACTAATCTGCCATGGCTATCGATACAAGTCAGCTGTCAATACAAGTCCAGCATGACGTGTCACGACGACAAAATGAAGAGGTAGAATCATTCGGTGGGAGGTTCTGATCGGTCACCGAATTGACCGATTGTGGGGCCGAAAATGCCGAAAGGGCAGTGTCCGCAAATACCGAAGCCGGAATGCGCCAAGCACGTCGAACACAAGCCTCCAATAAGAGCCTCCGGATATAGCCGAGACCCAGTCAAGCTATTCAACTAAGCAGGTGGACATGCGGTGGGACTCTGTCATGGCTCGGACAGCCATGATGCAGCTCAGCTGTTGATGGCCCTTCAACGTAAACCTCAAGAGGTAATTCAGGGTCATTAGTAGCGGTAATAACAAACGCTGGGCTACCTCGGAGCCGAGCCGAGCTCTTAGCTAACTCTTATCCGCGACTATAATGGATGCCGAGCCGCGTGGCAACAGTCCTTGTCGACTCCCGAGGCACAGCCAAGCCCATGAAATGAAATATCCGAAGGAAAATGCATTGCGGGCAGCTTATGTGGACTACCGCGTGTTAATAGCTATTTAATATGTTCTTTGACTGTCCGAATCGTTTCAACTAGGCTTTCCTATCTATAGTACGTTACCTACGATTCAGTACCAACTTATACTCCAATTCACTCTACCAACTTATACTCAAATCATCAAGCAAGCTTCAACCAACAGCAGCAGCGTGACCATTGATGCCCTCATCGTCGGTGGTGGGTTTGCCGGAATTGGCCAAGCTTATGCCTTGCGCAACCTTGGCCTGTCTATCAAGCTAATCGACTCACTCCACGATGTGGGAGGAACATGGCGCTCCAACATTTATCCCGGTGCCACCAGCGATCCTGAAAGCTTCGTGTACCGACTTTTCTGGGACAAGGAAGACTTGCAATCTTATCCCTGGACCCGTCGGTACCTGCGACAGCCTGAAATTCTTGCTTACCTGGAGCATTTCGTCGAAAAGCACGGCCTCCGCAAGCAAATGCAGTTCAACACGGAATTATTATCGGCCGCCTGGGACGACGATGCCGCCACCTGGGAAATTAAGACAAACACGGGAGAGACATACTCTGCACCCTATTTCATTTCTGCCATGGGTGATCTGAGCAAGGCACATCGACCCAGCATCCCAGGGGCATCCTCATTTGGCGGGGTCCTCGTGCACTCGTCTCACTGGCCTGACACCCTCAATGTCACTGACAAGCGCGTCGGTGTTGTGGGCTGCGGCGCGAGCGGAGTCCAGATCATGACCACCATCGCGCCTAAAGTATTGTCACTGACAGGCTTCTTCCGCCACCCACAGTACGTGGTACCCAGCAACGACAGGGAAGTCACCGTGAAGCATAGGGAGTGGGTCAATGAGAACTATGATGTGATCTGGGACCAGGACCAGAACTCTTTCATGGGCTTTGGCTTTACCGAGTCCCCTATTCCTTTCTTTTCCGTCGATCCCACACGCCGCGAGCAGCTTTTGCAAGACTCTTGGAGTAACGGAAATAGGATGAGGTTCCTGGCGGAGCATTTTTGCGACATTGGAACGAACAGAGAAGCAAATGAGGAGGTCTGTCGCTTCATCTGTGACAAAATCCGTCGGACGGTCAAGGACCCGAAAAAGGCGCAAAAGTTGATTCCGAATGAGCTCTTTGCTCGTCGTCCTATTTGCATGGATGGCTACTACGAGATGCACAATCGAGACAACGTGGAGGTTGTGGATTTGAGAAGGACTCCGATCGCCGAAATCACTCCTGTTGGGATTCGCACCGACGATGGAACAGTCTATGAGCTCGACGTCATCATCCTTGCAACCGGGTTCGATGCCATCGACGGCAATCTCATGAAGGCAGACATTCGCAGTCGTGGCAGGTTACTTCGAGACTCGTGGGCAGATGGCCCACGGTCTTACATTGGTGCCTTTGCCGCAGGCTTCCCCAACATGTTCATGGTCAATGGCCTGTTGGGAGCAGTCGCAAACGTGGTGCCCGCAATAGAAGCCAGTATTGAGGTGATTACGAATGCTATCGAGCAAGCGGAAGCCGTTAGGAAGTCTAGGGCACCAACGCCATTGTGGAAGCTACAGTCGAAGCCGAAGATGAGTGGATCAAAAAGTGCAGAGCGACAGCCTAAGGGAATCTTATGAGCGAAGTGAAAGACTCGTGGTTCTCGGGAGGGAACATCCCAGGCAAGGTTGTTGCGGTGAGGGCTTTCTTTGGTGGATTGGGAAACTTTCGCGATTTCGGGAACCATGCAACGAAGGAGTCTTGGAGCGGATTCAAGTCTTGGTGACTTAAGCTGAGCTCATGCGCTGGCGCGGCCGTTGAGGTGCATCCGTGGTAGCCACGACGGAACATGCATGTTACGGCGCGCAGATAGAAGCACGCGACGATGGAAGACTTTGTATCCTAGAATGGTCTGTTGCGAGAAAGACAATGGTAACGATAGGGTAACGATGGGCGAGATTAGGTTCGAAGTGAAAAGGGTTGAAGTAGATATGCGGAATATGACTGATTGTGCCACACGTGGCTGGTTGCACTACTCTTCTCCGCTTATTTTACAAGATAAAATAATTATCGCGTATTATTTCACAACATAAAAATCTAGACCTAATCACGTCGTATCAAATTGGCCATTACATCCCCCCCCAAATAGACTCGTTGGTATCATCCCCTACGACTGCTATCTTGTTGTTCAAGTCGGAAGAAAGACGAAGAACCACCATGCTATTAATCTTGAACCTCGTCGTTTCTACCGTGTCAGCTAGCGCCGGCGCCATCGCCACATACAATCCCTCGGCGCTATCTCGCTCGGCGAGGTCTTCTACCAACGCATGTATACCGCGCGCGCGCTAGCTTGGGAGCTTTTGACTGGAGTGCTACCATTTTTCTGGGGTGGTCCAGCTACAGCGGCGATTGTTGGCACTTCGGCGGCCGTGCAGCTCGCTGATGCGGTGATTGGTCTGGGCAGAGGAGATGCCGGTATGGCTACTGGAGCGTTTCTCGCAGCCAGCGTGCACGTATTGTGCTGCATGTCTATCGTTTGAGTGGGCAGCTTTTTTAGCAGTGAAACTCCCAGGCGCGGCTCTTGATCTTTGTTTTAGGTTGCGGTGCGTGATGTGCTGGTCTATTTAGATAATACGTGATAACAATTTCAACGGAGAAGCAAGTTATTAATGTTGGGGTGGTATTGGGGCAGTCTGGGTCATACGTTAAGCAGGAAAGTGACACTTGAATGTACTTCGAGGAATGTGTGTGTGTGTGTGTGTGTAATTAACGCCTTTTACTGCGCCCTAGAGTAGGCTTTAAGACGTACTATCGAGCTATCAACAGACTCTTATTATATGATTGCACTAAGTAGGTTTCTATAGAATCTAGTAAGTCGAGCTTATCCTCTCACTAGAATACCCTTAGGGAATTCCCCCACATAACCGTCCCCTAGCTGTAGTAGTTTCGCGCCTAAAGGTAAATAGTTATCGTTATTAATATACCCGTCAGCGGGATCACGATAATGTTTTTGTTAAACTCTTCGGTTTTTATAGTTAGAATTCTCTCGCTCTCGCGCTAACACTACTACTGCAGTCTATCGTCTAGTAACCGAGCGATAGAAATAGCGCAGGAGCAGCGGCCGGGAAAAAACCCTTAGGAAGAAATCAGAGGCTGTCGCGCAGCTTATCTTTAGGTAGGGAGAAAAAACCGCCACAACTAGCCACCGTTGTTTAGAAGAGGATATCTTCTAATACCTATAGTTCCTTAGTTCTATAGGAAGCCATAAGGTCCACGTGGATAAATACTTAAGGCCGGCTTCTAAAGGATGATGAACTGCTCTAAAGGTCATCCCTTAGGCTGTTAGTGCGACGATAGGCTCTAGCAGTAAAAAGCGCGGTAAGTGGCCTGAAAATCTGGCCCCACTAACGAACCACTAATAGCTCGAAGGGAGGAAAAGTTTTTATAGGGGAGAGTTATATACTTCGAGGAAGGGAATTAGTTTGGCGACATCCAGGGTAGCAGCCTTCTAAGCTGAAGAGAGCGACTAAATATAAGCAGAGTAAGGTTGCGTGATATAATGTAGCATTTAGATTATGCTTGCCTCTGGAGTATATATCTTTGAGGTCAGTATTGTTGAATATTATTAACAGTATCATCTCTAGGCTGAGTCACCGTACGGGCCGGGTTGAGTAGACTAGCACTCACAAACGCATAGCCCGCCATAGAAATTCTGATGTTGTGATAAGCCACCTAGGCTACTCCAGCCCATCTTTTCTGTCTGTAGAATTTAGACACTAATAGGTTATAGAAAAAAAGAATATTAATAACATTATATTAATTCTATATTCTATATTCTATAATAAAGTACTAGACTCTAAAATATTAAATTATATACTAATTAATAAATTTAGCTAGAAATTTATAAAGATTATTCTTTTTTAGTATTATTATTATATGTACTATAGGGCGTTTATAGACTTATAAATACTAACTGTAGTGCCTGTAACAAGCTGGATGGTAGAGCCTGGAGACAACGGTTACTAAGGGATCCATACTCTCCGTCGACTGCCCAGTGTATATGCGTTTGTTTAGACTTGCATACGGCGACCTGTTTCAACATCTACAGCCTCTCTTTTTTTCTTCTGTCTTGCCCTATGCTAATCAACTTCTACCCCATGGCATTCAGCGAGACGAAATAGCCATCTCCAATGCATGGACGCGCATCTCCTCGGCACCTTCTCCGGCCCGGAACATCTCCACACACACCAATTTACCCACAAGGCGTCGTCTATTTGCCTAGTCGCCCAACTAGGCCCTCGCGCGCCCGAAAGCATGTTTGCCGAGCGCTGGCACAACGACAACCGGCTCCTTTACTCCGGCAACATCTCCTCTCTCGCCATCTTCGCCCTGTTACCAGGTGAATCAAGCCGACGAGCCTGCCGCCGCGCTTCTCAGCCTGTCGGCACGCAGGACCTCGTCAATACGCCAGCCAAACCCCTCCTCAGCTGGTGACGGCCAGGCAGACCCCTCCAGTCATACAAACAGAATACCCCGCCCCCGCGTTGGTGCATCTCGCGACTGAGATACGGGGTTTCTCCTCACCATTTCATCCCTGTGCTGAGAAAACTACACACTAGAAATAGTAGCTCTCATGTCGGCTAAATGACGACCGAATCTACTCCTGAGCTAGCGCCTGTGTCCGTGATGGACACGGCGCAGAGCGAGCCGTCGTTGCACGTCGACAGTGAGTCGGCGCAAGATGTCTCTTTGCCTGTGCCGGGGCGTCCGTCTCTGACGACCAATGTGTGAGTGAAACAGACAGTATATATTAATCAATACTTATAGCTTCCCTGCAGATCGGATCCCCCCCACCTGCAAGATTTCCAAAGCCCGGCGAGGCAGCACAAGCGACAGCCAAGCGCCCACCATGAGGTCAAGGTATGTACACAGCGCATCAGACCCTTGTACGTATGCTGATCACTCAGGAAACTCTGGATGCTCGCGTGGAATATGCCGGCGATAATTATGACAGCAGTACCTATCACAAAATTAACCAGTACACCATCGTTGAGGAGGTCGGGCGTGGGTCGTACGGCGCCGTCCATTTGGCGACTGACCAGTTTGGTAATGAATTTGTAAGTCGCCTTTGCTCCTTCCAGGTCACTGCCCGCTGACAAGCTTAGGCCGTTAAGGAGATCTCCAAATCACGTCTGCGCAAGCGTGCGCAGTCCCAAATCCTGCGCCGTAGCCCTCAAGACCGTCCCAGACGGCAGCCCCTGCGGACTCGCAGCGACGGCAAGGTCCTGACGCCGCAGCTTGGTGGTGAGCAGCCCGGCGGCGAGCAGCCCGGCGAAAAGGGGGATATCTTGCATCTCATTAGAAAAGAGGTCGCTATCATGAAGAAGTTGCACCACCCCAACCTCGTCCAGCTTATTGAGGTGCTGGACGACCCTCAGGAGGACTTACTTTATATGGTTCTTGAACTGTGCAAGAAGGGAGTTGCTATGAGGGTTGGTCTTGACGATCACGCAAATCGATATAGCGACACCGTATGCCGCTATTACTTTCGCGATCTTATACTCGCTATTGAATACTGTGAGTCAGTGGTTATCCTTATATATAAGTAAGCCTTACTAACCTAATTAAACTAATAGTGCACTCACAATCTATTATCCACTGTGATATTAAGCCCGATAATTTTCTCGTTACAGAAGACGATACTCTTAAAGTTATTGGCTTTAAAGTTTTAGAAATGTTTGATAAGCCTAGTGGCATGAAGAGTAAAACGTCGGCTGGATCACCCGCATTCCTAGCACCGGAGCTGTGCAGCCCGCATAGAGAGGTCTCTAGCACTGCTGCTGATGTCTGGTCTATGGGTGTTTGCTTGTACTGCTTTCGATATGGCCGGATTCCTTTTAATCGCCCGAGCGTGCTGGATATGTACCACGCGATCCAGACGGACGATCCGAGCATCCCGGATGACGAGGATCTAGTGTTTGCCGACGTTTTAAGACGATTGCTTGAAAAGGATCCAGAAAAGCGCATCACGATAGATGAGCTTAGAGTGCGTCCCTTTTCCGATCACAAGGACATTGTCTAACGTCTCGCAGGAACATCCGTGGATTACAAAAAATGGTACAGAGGGCCTGCTTTCTCGAGCAGAAAACTGCGCGCACAAGATTGAACCCCCAAATGAGCTTGAAATCAGCCAAGCATTTACGAGCAAGTTGGACAATGCCTTTGCTGTTCTTAAGGCCATCGACAAGTTCAAAGCGCTTCTCTCAGACCGACGCTCAACGACGCCCACTGTCACGGCGGCGGTCGAGGAAGCCACCTTCGACCCGGCCGAGGAGAAGGCCCGCGCCGAAGAGATCGAGCAACTGCTCGCGCAAAGGCGGCAGGTCCTCAGCGAGAGAGCTTGGCCTAGCCACGATAGCAGCAACGATGATGGCACCCCGGATAGCGAGGGCGAAGGGCATACTAAAGACATTGGCGATCAGGATCCGCTCTATTTGGGTATCGGCACAGGCTCTGGACAAGCCTTCAACGTCGACGAGGAGACGGGTGATGTCGTTGCCGATTCGCCGAGCGCAGTGGACTACAACATCTACGACCGAGCCTACGAGCAGGCCATCAAAGACCGGCTGGAGGCGAATCCATCGGCGCCCCCCATCATGTATCTGACCAAGTTTGTTAAAGAGACGGATTACCTTAAGGCCACTGGGAATATCGTCGAGAACGCAATATGTTCTTCCACGGCCATTAAAGAGCAGATGAGCGAAACGGGAGAACACCTCTACGACCACTTCTCATCCCCGTCGACGACCAAGCTTGCCAAGCTGGTGGGCGGGATTGGGCTGTCCGATCCGTCGTCTGCTGGGCCGCCCGCAGAGGTTGACAGTAGCAGGTTGGCGACGATGCTGAAGGCTGAACTTGGCAAGTCCGACGGTGCTGAGAAGAAAGACAGCAAGCCCGCCGAGGCCAAGCCCGCCGACCGACGGGAGCTACCTATCAGGATGATGCAAGATCTCAAAAATCTCAATATTATGCAAGATCTCAAAAATCCGGACTCGAGTAGCGAAACGTCCCGCGAGGAGGAAGACGATAGCAACGAAGCATTCTACAAGTGGCAACAGCATATGCGTCGTCGACGCGTTAGTCTCTCTGGCAGTATCAGCAAACGCACATTTAGCGATCGTAGCGACTCTGACGACTTTGACGACGGCCACCTCGACATCAATGAAATTAACTCCAGTGCCCGTTGCCTAAGGAAGCGAAAGGATCACGAAAGCTTGCTCTTCCAGGACCCGCATGAGCCTCGGACCAACGAAGAACGTGAGCTGACAGTGGCACTGAAGATTGGCGACGAAGAAGATTTGACCAGCATTCTGGAAGACGACTTTCGTGGCATTGCGAAGGGAGATTATGCATGGCTTATGGAACTCGACGAGCTTGGGTACACTTACAGTGAGGTTGCCGCCGTCTTGCTTGAAGAGGCAAGCGACACTCCTTGGATCTTTTTCAAGCCCGCCCCTCAGCACGACCCCATGCTCGTCGTCAATTTCCAGCAGCACCTGCCCGGCTGCGTTCATCAGATTCCTTGGCCCTCAAAACATGCAGATGAAAATTGGCAAATATCTGCCAGCGGTCAATCGAATAGACAGTCCGACGCTATCTCGCAGATCCAGACACTCTGCGGCTTGGCAGGTATCAGTCCATCGACGCGGGAGCCGGAGGATTGGAATGGGACAGTCGTTTTTGAAGACAACATGGTCGCGTCGGTGACGTATGCACATGAAAACGTGTCAAGGGTGCTTTTAAAAGTCAAAAATATTCTCGGACTGTTCTTGAACGCACTACACTGCGCTCAATCTGCAGGTCTTTGCTGCCAGTCCTTTACTATCCTTCGACAAGAAACCCGATCATTGGAAACAACTCAAGACTCTGTCATCAATTTATCTCGAGTTGAATTTAGCAAAGCAGAAGCCATCTTAGACGAAGTTGGAAGCATTGCTAAGGGAGAAGTTACGAAGGTTGCAGGTGTATCCGCTACCTTAGCGTTTCTTACAGACATTTTTCCAGGGGAAACTTTGTTTGACTCAGAAAACAGTTGTTTCCTCGACGACCTCCATCGTTGTTGTTTGTCTGCGCAGATTTTGACAGTCGGATTCCTGTCCTATATACAGGCGCATGCTGGACCGCTACATCCATATTTCCTCGACACGCCCACTACTAAAATCAAGCTCTTTGGTTTTAAATCGTTGTCCAACCAGCCAATCATCGAAGTTGCATTACGACGGTTGACTTGTCTTGGTGATATGCTCCAGAGTCCCGTACTTGTTTTCGGTACTGCTGAGTCGCCCACCAAGCGAGGAAAACAAGCGGTCACAGCCAGCGAAGTGAAAGACGATGTTCTGGCTAGTGCCGAAGATTTAATTGACACGTGGGGCCCAGCCCAATTCATTGTAACCCCTAATAGCAACAGCAACAAGAATCACAACAACAGCAGCAGTAGCAATGGCATGCAGCCATCGGCAATCAGCATATGTGGAGGAGTAATCTTTATGGCAGAACAAGTGAGCAACAGGTTTCATTGGAGCAAGCAGGTTTCTCCAGAAGAGTTTTGCCATGGGTTCTTGGATCCCGCGGTGAAGATTAGAATCGGGTCTCCTGTCACCGTCAACAAGACCTGCCAGCTTGATACGAAACGATGTCGAGCTCATGCGACTTCACTCGGGTTTCTGTCGCCATTGGGTACGTATGCACCCGCATGGGCGCTGGCAGAGAAGCAATTTGGCATACAAGCCGGGCAGTACGCCGTGGTGCAAGCAAACGCTGCATATCATCGGTTCCCAGGTCGGACTTTGAAACAATATCGCTTAGAGCAAGGGGACGAAGAGCTAGTGCCCTTCCTAGACGACTGCTGGGCAGTGCAAGTCAGTCTCTGCACGGGGGTGGCGCGACGCGTGCCACTGCGGGAGATGGTGGCCGACCTGCTGCCTATCTTCGCGAACAATTTAACATTTCGCGACGACTATGACAATTGGGTGTGCCTGACAAAAGATAAAGGCATTATAGAAGCCTTCCGGGGCAAAAGTCTCCGGCCGTGGCTGCGGACGCTCTCCCGGCCACACCACGACCTGGTTCTGCAGATGGTTCGACGCATTCTCCACACGCTCAGCGAAACTGGCCTGGATAGGGAGGGAAAGTCGCTGTTGGTCTCATGGCCGTACGAAGACGACACGAGGCACTGTTTCAACGTCGATCTGCGAAAACGCGAGTCATCATGGGCACGCCTCATTGCCGACTGTGAGGATTCGGCCATCTTCGTGTATGCGTCTCGCCACTGCCTTGAGACGGCTGAATATCGCTGCCGCGGCATCGAGACGTGTCCCTGGCGCAACGTGGTTCCACTACTTGAGACGGTTGTCATTATTTCGAGTGCCATCACCACTGTTGCGGCCGGCCCCGTGCAGCTCGTTCCAGGCGACCGGCTGATCCACAAGGAGATGTATCACTTTAGGAAGCTTGGCGACGTGTACTTTGTACGGGCTGAGCAGCCAGATTCTAACGCCGTAGTCAAGCTTGTGCGAAAGCCGAGTAGCATACCCTACAGATTCAAGCAGAGGCTGTTTTCTAAGGCGCAGCTTCTACGCGAGCGTGATACGAGTGCTGAGGCGGGCAATGTGGCCTGGTTTATAGCAGGCTTCTAAATTACTAGAACTAAGCTATATAGTATATATATTATTCTATAATAGAACAAATAGTATAATTTTAAGTATATTAATTTTTAAGAATAAAGCTAATTTTTAAAGGTTTTTCTTTTATTTATTTTTATTTATTATTTTATATTTAGTTAAAACAAAAAGTTAACTTTAACTTAAAATAGTATATTTACTAAATATTTATAATTAAATAATAAAGGTATTTTTAAAAATAAGGACTAGTTATATAAAGAGGTATTATAAAAGTTTAAACTATTATATTAAAGAAGAACTTATTAAAGGTTAATAGAGATATTTATTACATTATATTTATCTATTAAAAAATAATTAATTTATTATATAATAAATAGTTTTTATTTATATTTAAATTTTTTAATAAAAAATT
>NW_017387394.1:0-1345 GCF_001636725.1 Cordyceps fumosorosea ARSEF 2679 | reverse complement strand
CTTTATAGATTTTCTATTTTAATATAATATATATTATTTTTATAGTATTTAATTAAGAATTTAACTATATAATAACTATTATAAGTATTAATAATATAAAGGTATTATTTATTAATAAATAATATTATTTACAGAATAAAGATAATTTTTAACTAAAACACTATTACTATTTAGAGTTAATAATTCTTTATTTAAATATTATAACTTTATTATTATATAATAATTTATATAGAGATAATAAAAACTTATTCTTTAGACCTTTATATATATACTTTTTATGTTTCCATGTTTTTACACGCCTTTTCAGCGTTACGGATAAGCGGCAGCTTGCCGATTGGCTAGCTGACAGCTTTATAGCTAGCTAACAACGAATTATGAATAGAGGTGATGGATATGATTGGTTCTAGTGGCACAGGATAAGCACGTGCAGATGATTATCGTCCGATCGGGGCGATATTTTAGCTAAGCGCGAATTAGAAGATAAGACAGCTATCTAATAAGAGCTTCCTATATAAATCACTAAAAATTAGTCACAGTAACTTAGCACTAATACTAGTTCTTAGGAATTTCTCTAAAGTTAACTAATTAAACGCTAGAAAGTGTCTATAATTGATTCATAGGCGCCTATAGCTTACTCTAGTGAATGAATCTATAGTGGGGAATAGGCTAGCCTATTATAGTCTCTAGGTGGGAATTAGTGTAGTTAGTAGGTGTAGTGGAGTATAGGGTCACTTTCACTAGTTAGTAGGTGCAGTAAAAGTGTAGGGGGTCACTTTCACTAGTTAGTAGGTGCAGTAGAGTATAGGGGGTCATTTTCACTAGTCGGTAGGTACAGTAGAGACTCTAAGGGGGACGGGGGTTAGTTGGCCTATGATAAGTTCTAGAGGGCGTATGTGCCTTTATACGACAGCGTATAGAAATACGCCCACCCCCCTTCTGCTGGTCGAACACCCGCTCCCCCTCACAGGCACATCGTTGTGCCCGTCTCAACGTTGTGCCTAGCCCAGCGTTGTGCCCGTGAAGGGGAGCGGGTGTTTGACCAGCCTGGAAAGGGAGTGGGTGTATTTCTATACGCTGTCGTATGAAGGCACCTGCTATTTTTGTACGCCCTCTTATTACTCTATACGAAGGCTTATTATACGCTTCCTACCTTCGTACGTCCTTATATGAAGGTATAGGTGCACCTCCTACTAGAGTGCACCTTCTTAAGGGTAGAGTGCACCTCCTTAAGGGTAGAGTACACCTCCTTCTTAAGAGTAGGTTATACCTCTTAAAAGGTAGTATTATAAACACTATAATTATTAGGTGTGACAAACGAATAGGAAGACGGAAGGAGCGGCCCGTT